>NC_064629.1:575392480-575695511 GCF_023864275.1 Schistocerca cancellata
TGGTGATTACTTGATGATGTTACAAACTTTCACGGGCAATGAAGAACGGAAAATGTATCAGTTTGAGGTAAGAAAGCCTAATACGGAAACGACCGAGTCGAAAGCTACAAACGAAAATATACTGAAGTTCCGCCTAGCCTCGCGCAGCGCTCAAAGTAAGGGCCCCAACCCTATGAATGATGATCATGACGTGTAGAATTTCCACTCAATACTCCCCAAAACCCTCAGACAATTTTCCATGGTGATGGACTAATAGCGGGGCACGTAACCCGATCTAAGAGGAACCGAAAATCATCAGTCTGCGGCACAGTAATAATGAATTCCATTTACCTGCAAAAATTTCACAAGCTGCTAAATTTACAACAGCTGTTTATTCTGGCGACCCCCAGCGACAATTCAGGCATAGCATCGTCACACAAAGTTCTGTCGCACCCGTTCTAATATCCTTAGAGTCGTTTGAAGAACGGCGGCGGGAAATCTTGCCAGGAGATGTTCTTCAGTTTCGACAAGCATCTCATACACAAGGCTTTTCGACAAAAAGAAATCAAGTGAAGTGATATCAGGTTAACTTGCCGACCAGGGAATAGGACCTCCTCTGCGTATTCACTTTTCAAGGAATGTCTGATCCGGGTGTTCACGAACCCTCAGTCCAAACTGAGATGACGCTCATCCGGCTGGAACCACATTCTTTGAAGAATAACATGTGGGGTATGTTCCAGGAACCTGGATGGTATGTCTCTGATATACACTGTGTACACTGGTGCATTTAAGCAGGAAATTAGAAGAAACGGGCTACTGACTATGCCTACCTCCACTTTGACTAATAATCTGTGTTGATGACCCCTCACAAGTAGGGATTCCCATCAGCTCACACATGACTATATGCATTCCGTGTCTGTTGAAACGGGTTTAGTCCGGAAAAACTATATACGCAAGGAAGTGAGGATCGACTGCGGGAATCATTGGCTGAACACAACATGATGTACGAAGTCAGCATGATTCAAAGCATGCACTTTCTGTGAATTGTTGCGATGTGGCTGCATTTCCTGTAATACTCGCCACACATTACTGTGCGAAATATTCATTTCATGCAAAATTGATGGAGTACTCATCGACTAGCTCGGCCGGCGTGGCCGAGCGGTTCTAGGCGCTTCAGTCTGCAACCGCGCGACCGCTACGGTCGCAGGTTCGAATTCTGCCTCGGGCATGGATGTGTGTGATGTCCTTAGGTTAGTTAGGTTCAAGTAGTTCTAAGTTCTAGGGGACTGATGACCTCAAATGTGAAGTCCCAAAGTGCTCATAGCCACTTGAACCACCATCGACTAGACCAAGGACTACATCTTCTAAATAGGGAGTCCGTGTAGTTCATAGTCCCTCGGTTTTTCTGTTGTGGTACCAATATCCCTGTTTCGCTTAATCGTTCGAACTGTTTTCGGAACATAGTGTGAGCAAGATGCCTTGTACGTGGATATTTAGTCCTTTACGCTATTTTCGCTTCTCTGCTGCTTTAATTTGATTGCCCATACACGGGAAACATGCTTGCAATTACCGGCTTCGGGTACAAGATTATTTGGTTAGGACTGATCGACGTTAGTACTTTAGTTCGTACACGTAGACTGCAGTCTACAACAGTACAGACAATGTACACCAGGACCGGCCACGTCAGTACACAGCACGTCATCTGCATTGAACTAGTTGGTTATTGTCCTAACCTCTACACCTACCTGTTCGTCGCATTTGTGTACCCTAAAATCTTAGTAACAACAGTACCAGTACATGTATTCCAACGTCAGAGATATCAGAAAGCTTTTCAATTATAACTTTCGACTCGATCGTTTCTGTATCAGGGTCCTATACTTCAAACTGATACATTTACCGTTGTTCTCCCTCGTCGCTGATAGTTTATAGCATCATCTCTGGATCACCCTGTACATCGATGATATTACAAACCGCATTTATCACCTTCCAGCGTACATCATTGTCATGACTGAATACATAGTGTAATAAAATCCCATCTGGCGCGCACGTCGCCCAATGTGGCGTCGAATGTAATAAGACATGCACCAAGGCGGCCGGACCTGCCCCGCAAGGGGCTTCCCGCCCAATGACGCAAAACGCTCATTTCCATTTTTTACAGAATGAGCTATTATTTCTCAATTTTCATAGCCAAACTAAGTGTGAGAAATGGATAAATCGAGTATCAAATTGTCCAGCGTGAGGTCAAGTTGATTAGTAAGGACAGTAATCCAGAAAACTTTAATTAGTGATTTGAGGGAAAACTGAAGTATTTCACGAACAGCTGTTCCTAACTATGTAACCGAAGTGCCAAAACGTATCAAATCACAACATAAATTAAAACTTTTCTCATTTCTCATGATCTATGTACTCTTAATAATAGCAGAATACGGATCAGTATTTAAATACACTCCTGGAAATGGAAAAAAGAACACATTGACACCGGTGTGACAGACCCACCATACTTGCTCCGGACACTGCGAGAGGGCTGTACAAGCAATGATCACAAGCACGGCACAGCGGACACACCAGGAACCGCGGTGTTGGCCGTCGAATGGCGCTAGCTGCGCAGCATTTGTGCACCGCCGCCGTCAGTGTCAGCCAGTTTGCCGTGGCATACGGAGCTTCATCGCAGTCTTTAACACTGGTAGCATGCCGCGAAAGCGTGGACGTGAACCGTATGTGCAGTTGACGGACTTTGAGCGAGGGCGTATAGTGGGCATGCGGGAGGCCGGGTGGACGTACCGCCGAATTGCTCAACACGTGGGGCGTGAGGTCTCCACAGTACATCGATGTTGTCGCCAGTGGTCGGCGGAAGGTGCACGTGCCCGTCGACCTGGGACCGGACCGCAGCGACGCACGGATGCACGCTAAGACCGTAGGATCCTACGCAGTGCCGTAGGGGACCGCACAGCCACTTCCCAGCAAATTAGGGACACTGTTGCTCCTGGGGTATCGGCGAGGACCATTCGCAACCGTCTCCATGAAGCTGGGCTACAGTCCCGCACACCGTTAGGCCGTCTTCCGCTCACGCCCCTACATCGTGCAGCCCGTCTCCAGTGGTGTCGCGACAGGCGTGAATGGAGGGACGAATGGAGACGTGTCGTCTTCAGCGATGAGAGTCGCTTCTGCCTTGGTGCCAATGATGGTCGTATGCGTGTTTGGCGCCGTGCAGGTGAGCGCCACAATCAGGACTGCATACGACCGAGGCACACAGGGCCAACACCCGTCATCATGGTGTGGGGAGCGATCTCCTACACTGGCCGTACACCACTGGTGATCGTCGAGAGGACACTGAATAGTGCACGGTACATCCAAACCGTCATCGAACCCATCGTTCTACCATTCCTAGACCGGCAAGGGAACTTGCTGTTCCAACAGGACAATGCACGTCCGCATGTATCCCGTGCCACCCAACGTGCTCTAGAAGGTGTAAGTCAACTACCCTGGCCAGCAAGATCTCCGGATCTGTCCCCCATTGAGCATGTTTGGGACTGGATGAAGCGTCGTCTCACGCGGTCTGCACGTCCAGCACGAACGCTGGTCCAACTGAGGCGCCAGGTGGAAATGGCATGACAAGCCGTTCCACAGGACTACATCCAGCATCTCTACGATCGTCTCCATGGGAGAATAGCAGCCTGCATTGCTGCGAAAGGTGGATATACACTGTACTAGTGCCGACATTGTGCATGGTCTGTTGCCTGTGTCTATGTGCCTGTGGTTCTGTCAGTGTGATCATGTGATGTATCTGGCCCCAGGAATGTGTCAATAAAGTTTCCCCTTCCTGGGACAATGAATTCACGGTGTTCTTATTTCAATTTCCAGGAGTGTATATTATTGCTAATGCTTTCTGAACAAAACAATTAAAAAAAATTGGCCAGGTGCGAATAGGACTCGTGGACTGAGGCCTCCTTTCTAACTTAATTATGTATATAGACGGTCCACCCGTTCCGGAAATCGATTCCTTTCATTTTAAGTTTGAAGTCGAATAACAAAAGACAAAACAAATCTTTTTTCGTGTGATATATTTACAAATTAACAGTTTTCCGTTGCAACTTTTTCCTCTACTTGTACAACGAACCCTTTCTTCTTGCCAAATTTAATGATTCTACGTCAAGGGGAAGTACCCATAAGTCTAAATGAGCGGGTTTTTATCAAAATATGTGGCGTAAATGGCTGTATATTTTGATTGCTTTGACTTAGAAACTTAACTGTTTTCCATCACCTAGTGTCAGTAGACCATAATATGTGACACAAATTTCAGCTTGATTTGTCCGTCCGTTCCTGAGAAGAAGGGATCTTAACAGACGGACGGACAGACAGAGAGTCTGATAAAAAATAACAATTTCTTTTTCATGTGATATAATTACAAATTAAGTATTTTCAGATTTTTTCATTTGGTCGCAGTGTAAAACCTCTCTTTTTGGTAAATTTCATGATCCTAGACTAGCGGAAAGTACCCTGCAGGTTTTGACGAGTGAGTTTGAGAGTATGAAAATATGTGACATAAATGGCCGTATCTTTTTGTTTCATTGACTTAGAAGCTTTCATTTATTACACCACCAAGCGATTATGTTCATTTGTATGATAACATAAATTTCAACTTGACACTTCTATCCATTCCTGACGAAAAGACTGCTTAAAAGACGGGAAGGAAGGCAGTCAGAAAGCAAATGACTTTTTTTTCGTGTGATACAATTACAAATTAACAATTTTCGGATTTTTCTTCTTGGTTGTAGTGTGAAACCTTGCTTGTTGCAAATTTCATGATTCTAGACTGATGGGAAGTACCATGTATGTTTTGATGAATGAGTTTACAAGACTTAGAAACTGACGTCTATTACACGACCCAGCGACTATAGACCTCAGTATGTGACACAAATTTCAGCTTCATACGTCTACCTGATAAAAAAGGGGTTGTAACAGACGGACGGACACACAGACAGTCTGATAAGAAATGGCAATTTTTTTTCGCATGATATATTAGAAATTAACATTTTTCGGATGTTTTCTTTGGTTGTAATGTGAAACCTTGCTTCTTCTCAGATTTCATGATCCTAGGTCAATGGGGAATACCCTGTAGGTTTCGACGAGTGACTTTGAAAGTATCCAGTACGTGACATAAGTGCCAGTGTCTTTTGATTGCATTGAATTAGAAACTTAACTTTTTTACATCGCCAAGGGAACGTACACTTTAACATGTGACATATATGTCACTTTCATACGTCTATTAATTCATGAGAAACAAGGTTTTGAATAGTCGAACAGCCAGACAGACCGACAACAAAATGATTCTATAAGGATTTAGTTCTTATTAATTGAGGTACAGAACCCTAAAAATTGAAAAAAACTGTAAAACGTTTTGTGACATGATTTGACTAATAGTGAGAGATAAATGGCAAAGAGGAACATTTGAGGCGCCTTTGAATGGTGGTCAATCTTTTAGTACTCTTTCAAATATCAAGATTCTAACTACACATTAAACTTTAAATTCTCAATCGTCGCCTCGTTTGCTGTACAGTACACGATTTCGAGCGTCATTCAAAGGCACATCAAATATTTTTCTAATTTACTTTATTTCTTTCTTTTAGAGAAATTATTTCGTAAAACATATGACCTTTTTTTTCCAATCATTTTCGACTATTCTGAAGACGAGGTACAGCGGAAATTTCGATCTGTTACCACACAGCGTTAGTAAATTACTATCGCGGTGAGGCAGCATTCCGAAATTACATGTATAAATTTCGAGCCGGCCGTTGTGACAGAGCGGTTCTAGGCGCTTCAGCCCGGAACCGCGCTGCTGATATGGTCGCAGGTTCGAATCCTGCCTCAGGCATGGATGTGTGTGATGTCCTTATGTTAGTTAGGTTTCAGTAGTCTAGGGGACTGATGATCTCAGATGTTAAGCCCCACAGTGCTTAGAGCCATTTGAACCATTTTGAAATTTCGACCTTTCCACAACAGACGTTGGTAAATCTTAGTATGTACCCATGCGAAATGGTAAAAGCTGAATCGAAGACTCCCAACTCCACCGTGTAGATGTTTCTTCGTTGGCAACTTCTTATTTTCGGTCCACTCACCGCTGCGAGACTTCAGTCTGTGTCGAGTATCGTGCGCGCGTGTACGGTCATCTTCCCCAGTCATTTTAGTGACAGCTGTTTCGAAGCTCTGACAGGAGTAAACGTGCAACGTCTGTACTCCAGAGGAGCGTCTGTAAAAGGTGTCTGTTGTCCATGTTAGGAGCGGCCTGTAGGCATCCTCTGAGTCCTGTACAGCTTTGCATCAGAATAAGTGAGGCTATGCGTAACACATTTTATGAACTTTTAGGTGATTCAGTGAATAACGTTAAGCGAAGTGAAAAATACAAAAAACCGTTGACAACAAAAAATCTGTTTCCAACAGACGTTTGAAGTGGTATGATGTTCTTAACATCGGAGGTAAAGAGAAACGCATAGCATGTGTCTTGTGGATAAGAAGAAATTCGTTATTACATTCGTTTTGATGGACTATTCAACGTAATACAGGAGACTCACACTGCTGTAGTCCATGGTGGCCGAACTCGGATGATAACAGAAATGAATCATAAGTACAAGAAGGTGACTGTTGTCTCAATTGTTACTTATTTGAGGTTATGCGAACCACGTCAGGAAAAAACTAAAACCTTTTTAAATGGGGTTTTGTAGTGAAACCAAATGCCAAACGTGAAACTGACTTAATCGACATGCTGTCAAACCCAGACAGCAAGTCGAAGTTCATACTCGTGTATCAGGATCATTTGACAAAATTCGTTATTCCCCAAGAACTAAATTCTAAAAGTGCTGATGAAGCAACTTTTCATCTTTTGGATATTTCCACCATCTACGGTGTCCCAAATACCCTACATTCTGGTGAGGAAAGAGAGTTTTGTAACCAAGTCATCCAAAGTTTATTTGGGTTGTGGAATGATGTAAAGACATGCCGTGGAAAGCCGAGGCACATTCAGTCTCAGGGATCTGTCGAAAGACATCAAACCGTTGAAAGTATTTTATCAACCTGGATGGAAACAAATAAAACTTCTAAATGGTTTGCAGGGTTGAGGCTTAGCCAAGCAATGAAATATAGGGCTTATCGTGAAGGGATCAGATGTTCATTGTATGAAGTTATGTTTGGTGTTCCAGTGAATAATGGCATTGCTAACTCATCTATTCCACGTGATTTAATAAAAACCTAGGCAGAAAATAACTGGAAACAATGTTAAACAACGACTGACTCACAAGAAAGACAAGATAACGGTTAAGGAATTAATTCCAGTGAATTAAATTCTGCAACAGAAAAAACTCAGTTAGAAAGTGCGGTTTCAGCAGGTGCAGAAGCAATAGAGACGTAGGATTTGACTACAGTTAACACCGAGACATCGATACATACTGATGGTTGTCAAACGCTGACCTTCCAACTGTGTTAACGAAGTGAAGCGGGACAGTGAGGCTGCCAAAGAAAGTTTTCAGTTGATAGCAAAGAGAATGAAAGCTGTCTCATGAAACAAAACTCCAAAACCTTCAGTTGGACAGAATGTGAGAATTAAAGTACAGGATCAACACTGGGCATAAACTGATGAAAAATAAAAAATAACAGGGGATGACGAATTTTAAGAAGTTGGTACCTAAGCTGGCAAACTGAAATCATTGTGCCGCGCGGGATTAGCCGAGCGGTCTCAGGCGCTGCAGTCATGGACTGTGCGGCTGATCCCGGCGGAGGTTCGAGTCGTCACTTGGGCATGGGTGTGTGTGTTTGTCCTTAGGATAATTAAGTTTAGTAGTGTGTAAGCACAGGGACTGATGACCTTAGCAGTTAAGTCAATAATATTTCATACACATTTGAACACACATTCTTTTGAAATCATTGTACATTAGGAACTAATTTACGCTGTGCAAGGAAAATTTTATCAGCATTGAAGAAGCAGATACAGAAGAAATTAGTGTGTGGGAAGTGAAAATGTTTTACTGAAGAAATACGAGAGTGCATCCGAGTGGAAAGTGCGTTCATAATAGACTGGTTTCCTTTGTTAGAAATATGGTTTGTATTGTTGTTACTGCGAAAGATTATAACATCAAAAAGACAGTTCTCACAAAATACCTGTTATTTTTACGTAATAAGCGTTTAAAAATCATTGAATTTCAAAAGGTCGCCTCTGCTTATGTATATCACATGATCATTAGCTGAAATTACTAGTGACTTCGCATACCTTTTTCCGAAAATGGTTAACTTATTATTTATTTAGACGCCTATAAAACTTTTAAGTAAGAATGAAAAGGAATTTTGTAAAGTCCGATAAAGGAAACCTTCCAAAATTTCATGCATTTACGGCTTAAGCGCGCATCATTCGGCAACGAAGTCAGCCTACGTCTCTCTGAATTGGAATTATGTGGAATAAAGCGCTAGGTGCATGAGAGTCATAGCAGCCAAGCGGTTAGCTGGCACAGTAGCTTAGCGTGTTTGGTCAGAGGGTTCGCAGTTCTACGTAATACAAAAAAAAAGTGAGTAAACCCATCAACAATGAACTTGAATGAAGGTCATGTGATATCCGTCCAGAACAAATGCAACGCAACGAGCCATAACGATCGAAAAGAGATTAAATAATAATAATTATTATTATTATATTAGTAATAATAATAATAATAATAATGATAATATGGGAAGAAATAGTTTAAGGCAAGAAATTGTAGTCTCAAAGTTCGTAAGTTCGAATACCGCTAAGTACGATAATATAGTTTTCCTCTTCGTGTTTGTAACACATTCGGACACTTCGTTATTCGTGAAAGCTAAGTATTTTTCTTAAGTATTCGTTGTTACTTACACGTCAGAGCGCGCTCTCTCAGTAATGAGCATCTTCGACATTAATTCCATATATTTAAGAAATTAAAGATGAAATTGCTGTGTGCTAAACGACTGACAGTGACATTTATAGTTTTTCTTGTCACAAATAATTCACAATTTTTTTCTGAATACGTAGTGATTTCCGAGGGTGTGGTTAGGCAGGAATCCAAGAGCGAGGGAAACTAGTAGCAATCATCTTTACACTCTGGCTTGTCAAAGAATTTATCTGAGATCGAATCCTTAACAATAGTAGACAGAGATGAAAAATCCCCACCATAATATTTTTTGGACTATACCATCATTTATGAAACATTTTTATTCATAAGATGCATGTTGGCCCGCATCTCGTGGTCGTGCGGTAGCGTTCTCGCTTCCCACGCCCGGGTTCCCGGGTTCGATTCCCGGCGGGGTCAGGAATTTTCTCTGCCTCGTGATGGCTGGGTGTTGTGTGATGTCCTTAGGTTAGTTAGGTTTAAGTAGTTCTAAGTTCTAGGGGACTGATGACCTAAGATGTTAAGTCCCATAGTGCTCAGAGCCATTTGAACCAAGATGCATGTTGTAAACTACACCGAACTTCAGTAGCTGCACTCGTCACACGTTCTCGAAACGGTGTTTCTTAAATTTTGTTTTTAAAAACCAAATGGTTGATGTATTTTCTTCACAAATAAAAGAAGAGAAACGCATATGGCAATAAACTGTCTTCACTTAGTTGCATGTACGGAATGCACCTCCATGAATTTCGAAGCAACTAAGGAACGACGGAAAATCGAAAAAATGATGAATTTTCCTCGCGTTTTTATAGATGTATTTGTACAGTGTGGTACTACATTCCTAACTCATAATCTGAAACGAAAAATCCAAAACAAGACGTCGATGTGAATGAGAATAAAATGACATGATATAGCATTTATGACAGTTTCCAGAACACAGTCAAATGTGCTATCACTGTTACGCATGCATGGAAGCATGTGGTCAGCGAAATTTGAAAGGTATTATGTACTCTAAATACACTTTTCAGTACTGTGAAGAATAGCGTTCCTGTGTCAGTTGCTAACCACTTCAGGTTCATGCCGCTGTGCATGGTGCAATGCGTATGCGCGGATCTGCTGCAGATGGCTTTTGATTGGTTGATGGGAGGAGAACTGACAACAGCATCTCGGTTCGATAGAACCGTTCGGCATCGCTTCCGAAATGCTTACTTAATGACATGGGGGCTCCCCTTCGGAAACAATGTCTGTCGGTGCGCTCGCCTACCGATCCGATCGGCATGGCAGCCGAAAGATATAGAATAGGGCGCCATACCAGTCATCTAAGGTCCAAATGATATGGTCACAAACTCAGAAGAGGCGAAGCAGGTGATGTCGTGCTGTTAGCAAAGGCACTCGCATCAGTCGTCACATTTCGCTGCGCTGTCGTAATGTATAAATTCATCGTCCATCCCACATTGATTTCTGCGGATATTTCAGGCAGTGCTCCATGTCTATTAGCGCCAACGACTCTATGCAATCGCTGCTGTTCTCACCCATTACGTGAAGGCTGTCGGCCACTGCATTGTCCTTGGTGAGAAGTTATGCCTCTAATTTGGTATTATCCACACACTGTTGACACTGTGGATTTCGGAATACTGAATTCCCTAACGATTCCCGAAATGGAATTCCCCATACTACTAGCTCCAGCTACCATTAGGTGTTCAAAGTCTGTTAATTTCCGTCGTATGGCCACAATCACATTCGAGCGCTTTTCGCATGAATCACAAGAGTACAAATTACAGCTTCGCCAATGGATTCCTTTCGTGTAAGTGATACTACCGCCATCTGTATATGTGCATATGGCTATCCCATGACATTTGTCACGTGAGTGTGAAAGGAACCACTGAAATTATACAATAATAGAAACAAAAACTTTCAGTTAAATGTGGGTCCGTAAACGATCCGTGACTGTCTCAATTATTATTGTCCTAGTTCCTGCAAATGTTTTTCACATCTAAACTTTTCTATTAACTGGGCATCTAACTGTGGTTACATTTCACGCATGATCCATGGTCATAGTGTATTGGAAACCAGATTTTACTGCGTACATGATAAATCATTCTTATGACTAAGTAAAGAATGTGTTAAATATAAGATTCTATGGTTTCCAGATGAGTGAGTTCATTTAAATAACGCAAGGCTTCGATAGGTGCCCCTCTCATCATCTGCTATAGACAATAGGAATGACACTCATCGAAACTTCGACGACTTCGACAGAATGGAAACCGGAGAAATTTACATTACTTTAACTCACGATGAAATACAACGAGATCAAAATTACCAACATTTTGCACTCATATACCTTGCCTGGGAACTATCTTTCGACATTGCAAGTTTGATGAGAGAGAAGAGATGCTTTCTGATCATGTTTGCAGCCTTAGGATCTTTTACCATCGCACTAGGAGCAACGACTAACTGCTTTATTCGGGATAGCCTTTCGATCAAACGCAGCAATTTTTAACGTGTGCTTCTATCGCTCTAGCTTCTAAATGAATTTCTGCTAGTAACAACTACGACAAACGCTATTGCTTTGATGGTTGTATAAGGCTTTTGTTTCCTCCAGCATTCTTTCCGTTGTGTGACTGCTGCTCTTTCTCCATTTTCCAATCTAGTTTCTTTGTTCAGTGATGCGACAAGCTTTCACGATCTTGCTCTCACGTGCTTTTCGATGTAGAATGTATTGAAATTCGCTAATATAATGCTTGTACGTCCTTTGATGTGTATACTGCTTTTAAGAGTTTAAGTGCTAGCATTGCGCTGATTGATTGTCGAAGTGCTTCTACCACTGGAGCTATTTCTCATAGAACTCACGAAATCCTTTACCAATCACCACTAGTAGCTTTAAGCTAGCATAACTTCAATATTTAGACTAAAATTGATTTGCTTTAACTCCTAGCAGTCCTTCGCTCTGAAAATTGTTTTTAAAAAGGTTTAAAACTCTTCTGTCGAGTTCTCTCACCCTAGCGGAGAGCTTTCTTTACGGCTCCGTGACTCATTGGTTAGTGGCAACAATTAAATTATTTATTTGTTTTATTTATATTCTTCTCCGTTTCCAGTTTCGTAGAGCCGTATAAGCCAAAGCTGCTCGGCTTTGAAGTAAACCTTTTCGTAATCTACGAAAGGCGCAGCTAGTAGGCGTGATACTGCGTATTTAGTAGAAGTGCACTTCTTCTTCCGTCTGTCTTGATTACTTTTCCATTACAGTGATCCTCTTTCAACCTCTTCTCAGAGTACTATTGTTTGGCAGGATAGCGCTAATAAACAGAGAACAGTGTCGAAACTTTTGAGACACAAGCAGCCGCTCATAAATTATTCAGTGTGTCACAGAAGCAAAAGTCATAAACTGTTGCGGGTAGCTCCCGCAAATGGGCAAATTTTTTGGACATGCAGTTGGTGAATGACCTGCAGAAATTCTCTTTTCGAGAGTGAAGATTCGACAAGCGCACGCGAGATATTCATTACGGCATAATAAACTAATGTGTAACAAGGTTTTTTAACTGATTCGGCATCTTTATGTCCATATATATATTAGTACTGTGCAAGTCATTTGATGATGTCTGGCGAATTGTGTACCACTGTCACTTCTTCCGTTTCTCTTTCCAGTCGCGAGTGTTGCACGGGAGAATGATTGTAGTTAAGTTGTAACCTCCCCACAAAATAAAATAAATAATATGAATATGATTGTAATTTAGTGTAACCTCAAAACAGAAAATTCATTGACATTTAACCTCCCCACAAAATTCGTTCCCATTTAATGTAAGCTCAAAACAGAAAAATTCCTAAATCTCTCAACAGTAAAAAATTATAATTATGTCGTTCACATTCAGTGCAACGTCCCAACAAAAGAAAATAATAATAAATTCAGTACTCTGGTAATAATACAATGTAACTAACCTCTCAATTAAATTGTCACTCACTTATAACCTTTCAATAATTGACTGTGAATTTAACCTGGTAAATTTTGGACGTCAGCAGTGCTGCGTCATGGCCCTGAAAGATCATTCTGAATAAAAAAGAGAAAAATTGTTACCTCAATGAAGTCGCCGGATAACGCATATGTATCTGCTCTTAAAATAATGTTTTCTGGCACAGCCTTGTGCAATGCTAGCAGATACATTTGTCATTTATGAAAGGTAGCAACTGATTTTTCTTTTGCAACAATTGCGATGATCATGGATGGGAGAAATTAGTAAATTCTTTAAATTGAAATGAATGTTTGTTAAAAGTTACTTTTTATGAGAAAGATTATTATTACGAGATTTTTAAAACATTTACATGGGACTTGAGATGACATTACTACATATGCGCGAGGCTGCTTTTTACCTTATACAATAATACTCAGGCTCCGACATCGCTGCACCGCGACCGGCCACCCAACACGATACACCAGACCAGACCAGAGCAGACTGCAGAGTAGCAAAAACTTACTGCTACAGCTACACAGTTCCTACTACTGTCAACACTGCTCTCTGGTCAGGGATTCTCTTATACCTTGCATATCGCAGGCAGCGCATGAGCAATACATCCAAATTACATCTGCTCGGACCTCTTACATAACCCTCTACTGGGGGGGGGGGGGGGAGGGAGGGGGGAATTTGGCAGCGATGGTGAGTCAATTGGACTTGCCATGAGCAACAAATTTTTCTATAATCTACTTAATTAACTAAGTCTACAATCACAGAGTATATACATATATATAAGTGCAGAACAAAAAATGAAATAGTGCACATGCACTGAGTACCGAACATATCAAGAAATGACAAAATGTATACGCAATGAGTACAAAACATATTAACAAATGACATAATGTATACGCAATGAGTACAAAACGTATTAACAAATGACAGTAAGTGCACACGCACTGTATATATTTTTTACCATTTTACAAGAACTAGGAAAGGAAAGGGAAGGATTGCATCATGGTTGTAGCACAGTAGGTTGCACGTAGCTGCACTGAAAGTCCATATCTTTCTACAGAAGCACAACACCAAGTGAGACAATCTGAAGTTCTCTTCCCTGAAGTATTAATCAGTGTAGCCAAGACACTGAAATGTCATATTAATATTCAATGTTATCATTTTGGTAGTACATTAGGTACACCAAACAGTAGGACCTTAATAACATCTCCTTCGTTCAAGATGATGTGTCAACACCACATTCTTGTAGAATCCATAGTCTTTCACCAACGTAGAATTAGTGTAAAAACCAAGATCATGAGGATGGACAGGACAAACGGATATTGCAGTAATTTCTGGTAATGAGGTCAGAAGGTGAAGGACATTAAGTCTTATGCTAGTCATCATTGAGAATTACACTAGTCTATCAACCGATCTGCGTAATTGTTGGCACTCATTGCCTAGTTACTAAATATTTCTGTACTATGTATGGAGTATTACAGAACATTATTCATAAGTCATCTGATGACAGTAAATATTGGCACTCATTGGTCAGTTACAAACCATTTTTTATGCATTATTCAGAAGTGATCATTCAAAACAAGAGTTAATTAATGGCATAGCATTTACATAATTCATCTAATTATAGTAATCATTGGCATTCATTGGCCAGTTACAAACCATTTTTATGCATTGTTCATAAGTGATCATTCAAAGCAAGAGTTAATTAATGGCATACCATTCACATAACTCATCTAATTATAGTAGTCATTGGCACTCATTGGCCAGTTACAAACCATTTTTATGCATTGTTCAGAAGTCATCATTCAGAACAGGAGCTAATGAGTATAGCATCAAGCTACGAGTGACATAAGACCAATTTAAAATATAAGAAACAGTGTCGTTCATTGGCCAGTTACTAAACATATAGCAAGTATTGAATATTACAAAACATTTTTCATCATTCAAGTGACATACGACATATTTAAAATAATTATTGGCACTCATTGGACAGTTACAAAGTATTCATATCGTTTTATAAAACATTATTCAGTATTATTCAGAAGTCATCATTCAAGTGACGTAACAAAAATATTATTTACAGAAATTATTGGCATAGCATCTATGCATTATTACAAAACATCATTCAGTATTACTCAGAACTTCTCATTCAAGTGACATAGGACATATTTAAAATGTAACACACTGTAACTATTACTCAAGGTCTGTGGTCCAATAATACATAGATATAATGGATTCAATACATCTGAGAAATTTGCATTATATTTAGAACTAGAAATATCTCTTAAACTAGTAGCATTATTTGGTTGTATACTGGTAATAGCTGGGACTGGTAATTTTTTTTTTTATAGTGGTAGCAATGCATTGCGTTGGCATCGATAATTAATTGCTGGGGCATGAAAATATTTGCTTTTGACTTATTGCTGGATATAAGGATTAGTAACGTCATTCGTCATGAGTCAGCTGTAGCAAGGTTATGAAACAAGTAGAGTATATGTGATCACATTCATGAATGACACACACAAATGGGTAAAAAAATGCAAGTACTTGAACAGGTTTAATGGCTAACTGCTTATAGCACATTAATTTCATGAATAGCTTCTCCTGGAAAAAATACAAAATGGATTATTTAGCTAAAAGAAGAAACGCATATTATGCTGAAAAGTAGTGAACTTCGAATTAACAGGTAATGAAACGTGTACTCAATATGTATGTACTCTCGCTGTCCTTTCCAAAACATTCACTCATTATACCATGCGACATAAGACATACTGTCAAAACGAACTGCAACAAATACTTAAATAACTACATAGCATTTCTTAACTAACAGTAAATATATAAACTTCATCATTATCCTCATCTGCAAAGAAAAACATCATTATTCATATTACCATAACTTCATTACTATCATCACCTGCAAAGAAAAACTTCACTATTCATATTAGCATATTCTTCATATAATTATTCATCATCATTTATTATCATCTGCAAAAAAGACACTTCATTATTCATTATTCATATTACCATTTACTTCATACAACTATTCATAGTACAGAGTTTCATATTTTTAGCATATTTCATCACTAAAACTAAGATTTGTAGTTCTGTCTGACAGCCTGCATCAATCGCCTCGTATTCTGAAAGAAAAATAATTAGTTAAGACTGCTATCATACGATGTGTATAGTATATTCTTGTTAATGCTTGTTAATTCTGATCCATTTACTCTTCATGACAGGGTATTGCATTTTCTTTCGTTCATCCCGAAGGTGAAATTCCCATTTCATAGTAATCCACTGTGGTTTGTTCAATTTATTTCTTTTAAACGTTATTGCTTTCTGAAAATGATGAATAAAGATTAATATCTTGCATTTAAATCATATACTCATTAAATAAAAACTTGTTTCTAGTGATATAATTAAGCATACAGCACAGCATGACAGAAAACGTATTGTCAAAAACATGGTCAGTTTTCAAGTGCAAAAAAAAAAAAAAAAATGTACACAGAGTATCATAATGCAGTAGCAAAAAAAAAATGTAAAATAGTCAAGATATTGAGATATCATAAGGAAAAATGTCAAAGTCAACTGGTGTTTGTTACGTCTTAAACATTTCATAGTGTATACAGACAAAACAGGAAAACAATCATATGTACACGAAAAATGGAAAATGTGCACGTTCTGATATATAACGACAAGAAAAGCGACCTGCTAACCTTACCTTGCCGTGCACTTGCCAAGAAAAAATATGATAATCAACAATAAGTAATCACATAGATAGAATTGCATAATCGGCCATAAAATATGTAAGTTTATCTGGAAAAATGTGCACGGTCTGATGTGTAACGACAAGAAAAGCGACCTGCTAATCTTACCTTGCCGGGCACTTGCCAGGAAAAAAATATGATAATCATCAGTAAGTGTTCATATAAATAGAATTGCATAAGTGGTCATATAAAAATCAGGAAATGGCATTACAGTGTGATAAATCATAAAGTATGTTCATTCAATAAAGGGTTTAATATTGGAGACATGGTGATTGCCCTTGCTTTTTCTGGTTCTCAAAGTTTCGACGTGTACTACATTGGGGTGAGGAATGCTGCGAATTCGATATGGACCTGCGTATAGAAGCTCAAATTTACTGAATCTACTCTTTCCTCTGTTGGATAAATAATGTGTGCGTACTAATATCTTCTGTCCAATGTGAAAGTTACGGCGTGTACAAACCTGTTTTTGCTGTCTTCTTCGGCGCTCTGCGGCACGTTTGATGTTGTTGAGTGCAATGTCAATTATTTCATGGTGTCGTAGTCGACGAGAGGTAGGAAAGGATACTAATTCTTTAATTTTGTTAGGTGGTTCAACATTTTTCAGTATAACAGCCGGAGATAGCATAGTAGATTCATTTGGTATGGAGTTAATTACATCCTGGAATGAGAGTATGTGTGTGTCCCAATCAATATGTTTTTTATGGCAGTATATTCTACATAGTTTACCAATTTCTTTCAATAGACGTTCACAAGGGTTCGAAGAAGCGTGGTACCTGGATATATAGATCGGAGAAATGTTTCTTGCTCGTAACATACGTGTCCATATAGCAGATCGAAACTGTGGTCCATTGTCGGAAATTACTTTCAATACATGCCCTACATGAAATAAAAAATGTTTTACAAATGCATTCGAAATCGATTTAGCAGTAGCTTTGCGTAACGGAGTGAAGGTTACAAATTTTGAAGTGAGTTCAACAGCGACTAAGATGTAGGAAAAACCTCTATTGGTTCTGCGAATCGGACCAAAAATGTCTACAGCGGCCATGTGTCTCAATTTAACAGGTACAATGGGATGTAACGGAGGAATATGTGAAGTTGTATCTGACTTAGCTTTCTGGCAGATTTTACATGACGCTAAAACTCGTCGAATACGTTTCTCCATGTTGGCAAAATAACAGTTCCGTCTCAGTATAAGAAAACATTTTCTGGCTCCGTAATGTGCGTAACTTAAATGAGTATACCAAATTAATTCGTTAACAAGCTCGTCAGGAATACATAATAACCAGTTGTTGCTGTCAGGGTGAGAGCGGCAAAACAGAATATTATTGCGTACAGTGTAATGGTTTCTGATGGTAACGTTATTCCTGTCTTGCCAAAGGTGTTTAATTTCTTTCCATACGTTGTCTTTATTCTGCTCTTGTGCTATATCTCGTAATGACATGGAAATGAAATTTTCAAATGCAACTAGTTGAATATACATGACGCTAAAATTTACTTGGCAGAAGTTGGTTGCGATGTCTTGCTGATTGTTGCTGAGAGAACGGGATAGTGCGTCTGCTACAATATTTTGTGTACCGGGAATGTGAACAATTGTAAAATTAAATTCCTGTAAATAAAGATTCCATCTGCTTAATCTGTCGTGTGTAAATTTTGCTGAAAGTAAAAACTGTATCGCTCTATGATCTGTGTAAACGGTCGTATGTCTTCCATAAAAAAAATGCCTAAAACTCGTAAATGCCCATACAACACACAATGTTTCAAGTTCTGTAACAGAATAATTGCGTTCAGCAGGTGACAGAATGCGACTCGCAAAGGCGATATTTTTAATTACTATATTACCGTCTTCTTCAATTTCCTAAAAATGTGTACGCCTAAAGCTGTGTTAGAACTGTCGATGGTAATGGAAAAATTTCTAGTAAGATCTGGATGTGATAAAAGTGGTGCATTCAGCAAAGCTTATTTCAGATTGACAAATTCAGACTGCGCTTGGCTATCCCACGACCAAATAGTGTTTTTACCTGTCAATTGACATAATCTAGGGGTGTCTAAAGCAGAGTAATGAATAAATTTACGGAAAAAGTTAATTAATCCCAGAAAGCTGCGTAATTGTTTCTTCGTCGTAGGAACAGTAATGTCACGTAAAGCTTGAAGTTTTTCCGGGTCAGAAGCAATGCCTTCTGCTGAAATTACATGTCCAAGAATTTTATAGAAGTTTTGCCAAAGTGCGATTTGCTAAGATTAACTGTGAGTCCTTGTGCACGAAAAGTTTGCAACAGTTGTTCAAGAATCAGATTGTGTTCAGACCAGTTAGCTTCTGCAATAAGAATGTCGTTTACATACGTTGAGATTCTGTCTTTAATGCAAAAGTGTGTATCGAATGTCGTCAAAACTAATAACATTTTCGTGAACAAGATTCTCTGTGTCAAAAGCATTGCTTGCGTTGCTGGAAGATGCAACCTGTACTGTATCTAGTCAAATTCTTTCTGACTTGCTATTATTTGCGGGAGGATGCTGTGGCATTTCAACTATTTGTACTGTTCTGTTATTTCGTCCTCACGTATTACGTTCGGGTTGATATCTACTGTCTGGTTCATTCATGATTATCTGTTGCGGATAATTCTGCTGCTGGTAAGACCGACTGTGACGCTGAAACTGTGCTCATTACTTTTACGTCTGTCATGATAGTCATTGCTATACGGCGCGTTGCGATAAGAGTTGAAATGATGTGTTTTCTGTACGTACTGATTTCTTTGTTGCGGTGCGTTACTATTTGATGGAGCCGACGCTATACGTCTAGGCGGCGAAACTTTAAAGCTTGGTTGACCTTGCAGACTACATTGTTGGTTAGGTATGCTAACCGGCTGGTTTTGTTGCTGTTGTTGGGAAAAACCTCTATTGTTACCAAAAATGTGGTTGTTGATAATTTTGACGATTGCTCAAAATGTTGTACATACTGATGATTACAATTATGTCTGTTATTAAAATTACGCCGGTAGTTGTCATTTCGGGAGTGTTTAAAGAAAACTGTCACTTTCGGTAAAACTTGTCGTATCAGGTTTTCTTTACTCATCCTTAATCCTAGATAGATCGATAGTTGAAGAGCTGTTTTGATAGATATAAAGGATAGTAGAAGAGAAGGCAGCAGTGCAGAAAACTAAGGATGAAATAGCACTACTACGGCTCGGGGCCCTGTGCACGCTACGGCACATATTCATCGAAGTGTAATGAATCCCCTGAGGTCTATTACGCGCTACAAATAAATTTTAGTTTCTGCGTTACAGGCCAAGCTGATGAAAATACAAAAGCAAATTGTCGTATCCAGTCCAAGTGGTGAATCTGTGTTCTGTCATTTTTAAATACCTTAAATTTTCTCACGGATAGAAAGTGCTTGTAATCAAAATTATCGTCTCTGTATGTCTGAACAGGTTCAGGATTGTACGCTAATCTGTTTGTCTATTGCTGTTCGGAATCTAAGTCACGTACTCTCTGTAAATTACCTAAATTATACTGGCTGTGTGAGTCTGACAAATGTTCGGAGAGTGGCGTATGCTGTGATGTGTTAAAGGCAGAAATATTTTTCTTCTCCGTCAGTTCTTGCTGTAAAGATGACAATTTTCTACGTAACGTATTATTGGACGAACCTATCTCACTGATCGTCTGCTGTAAATTTTGGAATTCGGGTATTTGATTAAGCGAAACTGGTGACGTATCGTCTGATTTGGTGTCATTATTACTTTCGATAACGTCAATACGACTGGCCAATTCATCATATTTTTCAGTCAGTGCTTTTACCTGATCATCGTTTTTAGTATCACAAGCAATAATTTGTTTTTGTATTTTACGTGTGTTTTTGTCCAATTTTTTAACGTCTGCTTTGATGGCATCGGGATCCTGTATTGTTTCCAACTTTTCAAGTCTGTTGGTCATTGTCTGAAAGTCTAATGTGTGTGTGTCTGTTTTTGTTTTAAGATCGGAGATTTCTTCACGCAATTCGGTGTTCAACTGTTTTATTTCGTCCGATACTGTAACAATATTGTTGTCTACGTATGTTTTTGCTTTCGTAAACAATTTACACTTATCTTCCTGTCTTTGTGCATTAATTGTTTCCATGACGTGTTCCTTTACTTTATTCTGTTCCTGTATAAATTTACGGTAACGCGTTTCACTGTTTTGTAGGTGGTGATTAAAACGTTCGTCAATTTGGCTGTTCTGTTGGTCAAATTTCGTGTCTACTTTCGCATCCAGTGTGCGTGAAAGTTCTGCTGACATTAATTTAAACTCGTCGCGTAACTGTGTTGCGTTTTCGGAACATTGTTTAGCGACTGCACTAATTTCATCTCTAAGTAATTTAGTTGTGGCTGCATGTGTATTACTTAATTCTTGTGCCACAGATCTAATTTCTTCGCTACTGTTCCTAGCACAAGCCTTAATTTCCTCACGTAATTGTTCTTTAGTATCATGACATTGCGCGGCAACGGCTGTAATCTGTTCACTAAGTTGTTTGAAATTGTTGTCTTGCTTATTATTCGACTGTTTGAGACTTTCAGTAAGTTGTTTGTAATTGTTGTATTGTTTTTCATTGTTTTCATTAATTTGTAGCAATAATGCCATAATTTGATCCAAGCCAAAATTAGCGACTCTTTTCTCTGAGCTGTGTGGTGGTGTGTCTACATTTGTCACGTTTTGTGTAACCATTTGGTCATTATCTGATTCACAAAAAGGTTTGCCCATCGGATGTGCACTGTTGGTCGCTAAATCGGAATCAAATAAATTTGACGTACTTTGAGTACATTGTTCACCTTCGTTAAAAACAATTATCTGTTCGTTACGTAAATTTCGCAAATCGGGGGTGTCAAGCTGAGCAGCGTTCATTGTAACGGAACGTGCCGCGTCATCAATTGTTACATTTACTGTGGACATAATTGCATTTGTTTGCTCATCATTAGGATCAAAATCAATACTAGTGATCGACAGGCACTGATTATATGTAATCAGGGGATTATCATTATTACACTGAGTGTCGCAAGTATTATCGGTCAAATTATTCGAGTTGGCTGTTTCACTCATTGTACATCGCGATGTACTGTTAACAGTTTTTCGCGGCATTTTTCACAAATCAAAATTAAGCACAAAATGAAACAAAGACGAAGTAAAAATGGAACAAACACAATTACAACAAAGAGCAATAAATTGCCGATGATCTGTGAAAGAAAGAGTGACAAATTAGTAAAATGGAACAAACACAATTACAACAAAGAGCAATAAATTGCCGATGATCTGTGAAAGAAAGAGTGACAAATTAGTAAATGCGTTGCGCCAGATGCAAACTACATTTAAGTAGATAAGAGCAGATATATGACTACTTCTCAGAAATTCACAAAGAAATACGATCCTGGCAGGTTGTCGCCAAGTGTAACCTCCCCACAAAATAAAATAAATAATATGAATATGATTCTAATTTAGTGTAACCTCAAAACAAAAAATTCATTGACATTTAACCTCCCCACAAAATTCGTTCCCGTTCAATGTAAGCTCAAAACAGAAAACTTCTTAAATCTCTCAACAGTAAAAAATTATTATTATGTCGCTCACATTCAGTGTAACGTCCAAACAAAAAAAAATTCAGTAACCTGGTAATAATACAATGTAACTAACCTCTCAATTAAATTGTAGCTCACTTATAACCTTTCAATAATTGACTGTGAATTTAACCTGGTAAATTTTGGACGTCAGCAGTGCTGCGTCATGGCCCTGAAAGATCATTCTGAATAAAATATGCCGAATAACGCATATATATCTGCTCTTAAAATAATGTTTTCTGGCACAGCCATGTGCAATGCTGGCAGATAGATTTGTCATTTATGAAAGGAAGCAACTGATTTTTCTTTTGCAACAATCGCGATGATCACGGATGGGAGAAATTAGTAAATTCTTTAAATTGACATGAATGGTTGTTAAAAGTTACTTTTTACGAGAAAGATTATTATTACGAGATTTTTAAAACATTTACATGGGACCTGAGATGACATTACTACATATGCGCGAGGCTGCTTTTTACCTTATACAATAACACTCAGGCTCCGACATCGCTGCACCGCGATCGGCCACCCAACACGATACACCAGACCAGACCAGAGCAGACTGCAGACTAGCAACAACTTACTGCTACAGCTACACAGTTTCTACTACTGTCAACACTGCTCTCTGGTCAGAGATTCTCTTATACCTTGCATATCGCAGGCAGCGCATGAGCAATACATCGAAATTACATCTGCTCGGACCTCTTACAAAGTCTATGTGTGTGCTCGAATTTTTCTAGTTTTACCTTCATGGTCTCTGTGCGAGATACACGTAGAAAGAAGCAGGATACTTTATTTATTTATTGTTCCGTGGGACCAAATTAAGGAGAAGTCTCCATGCTCATGGAACGAGTCAATACATGAAATTATAACACGATAGTAGAAACAGATAAAATGAAATATAAAAAACATATTCAGGCAACAAGTCGTAAGTTTAAATAAAGAAAATCAACAATGTAACACTGGAATTTGCTTAATTTTTTAGCTCTTCCAGGAGCTCCTCGACAGAAGAGAAGGAATGAGCCATGAGGAAACTCTTCAGTTTAGACTTAAAAGAGTTTGGGCTACTGCTAAGATTTTTGAGTTCTTTTATTAGCTTATTGAAAATGGATGCAGTAGAATACTGCACTCCTTTCTGCACAAGAGTCAAGGAAGTGCATTCCACATGCTGATTTGATTTCTGCCTAGTGTTAACTGAGTGAAAGCTGCTAACTCTTGAGAATAGGCTAATATTGCTAACAACAAACGACATTAAATAAAATACATACTGTAAGGGCAATGTCAGAATTCCCAGACTATTGAATAGTGGTCGACAAGATGTTCTCGAACTTACACCTCATATAGCTCGAACAGCCCGTTTTTGAGCCAAAAATACCGTTTTTGAATCAGAAGAATTACCCCAAAAAATAATAACATACGACATAAGCGTATGAAAATATGCGAAGTAGACTACTTTTCGTGTTGAACTGTCACTTATTTCAGATACTGTTCTAGTGGTAAATAAAGCAGCATTTAGTTTCTGGACATGGGCTTTCCACAACAGCTTACTATCTATCCGAACCCTAGGAACTTGAACTGTTCCGTCTCGCTTGTAATATGCCCATTCTGTCTGATCAAAATATCGGTTCTTGTTGAATTGTGAGGTAGAAACTGTAAAAACTGAGTCTTACTGTGATCTAGTATCAAATTATTTTCCACAAGCCATGAACTTATTTCATGAACTACATTATTTGATACTGTTTCAATATTACACACAAGATCCTTCACTACCAAGCTGGAGTCATCAGCAAACACAAATATTTTTGAATCACCTGTAATACTAGAAGGCATATCATTTATATAAATAAGAAACAGCAGTGGCCCCAGCACCGACCCTTGGGGAACGCCTCACTTAACAGTGCCCCATCCGGAGTGAACATCACTATCACTCTCAATATTGCGGAGAATTACCTTCTGCTTTCTGTTCTTAAAGTAAGAGGCGAACCAATTGTAAGCTACTACCCTTACTCCATAATGGTCCAACTTCTGCAGTAATATTTTGTGGTCAACACAGTCAAAAGCCTTCGTTAAATCAAAGAAAACACGTAGCGTTCGCAACCTTTTATATAATCCGTCCAAAACCTCACCGAGAAAAGGGAATATAGCATTTTGAATTGTTAAACCATTTCTAAAACCAAACTGTGCATTTGACAGCAAATTATGTGAATTTAAATGCTCCAGTAACCTTGTATATACAACCTTCTCGAAAACTTAAGCAAACACCGATGGCATAGAAATAGGTCTAAAATTGTCAACATTATCCCTGTTTCCCTTTTTATAAAGTGGCTTCACTACCGAGTACTTTAATCGGTCAGGAAACCGACCACTCCTAAAGGAAAAGTTATAGATATGGCTAAGTACTTGGCTAACATACATAGAACAATACTTCAGTATTCTGCTAGATACCCCGTCATATCCATGAGAGGTCTTGGTCTTTAGTGATATAATTATTAACTCAATCTCTCTCTTGTCAGTATCATGGAGGAGCATTTCAGGTAACAGTCTCGGAACACTTTTTTCTAAGGGCGCTATATGATTCCTTGTTGAGACTAGGTTTCTATTTAGTTCACCTGCTATTTTCAGAAAGTGATTATTAAAAACTGTACATATATGCAACTTATAAGTAACACGGACATTCCCACTACGCACTGATTCTATATCCTCGACCTGTCTCTGCAGACCAGCCACTTCCTTTACGACTGACCATATCGTTTTAATTTTATCCTGAGACTTAGCTTTTTATCTGCATACCACATACTTTTTGCCTTCCTAATAACATTTTTAAGCACCTTACAATACTGTTTGTAATGGGCTGCTGCATTTAGATTATGCCTGTTTCTAACGTTTTGATACAATTGCCACTTTGTTCTACAAGACATTCTTATCCCTCTAGTCATCCACCCAGGCTGCTTGTTTGTGCTAGTACCCTGTTTTGGACGTTCTAACGGAAAGCAACTTTCAAAGAGCACGAGAAACGTCTTGAGAAAAGCATTATAATTATCATCTACTGTATCAGCACTATAAACATCTTGGCACTCTTGTTCCTTGATAAGGTTTACAAAGGTCTCTACAGCAACTGGATCAGCTTTCCTAAACAGTTGATAACTATATTTAACATGTGTTGCAGCACAAAAATCTTTTAGAGTTAAAATTTGTGCATAATGATCTGAAAGGCCGTTCACCTTTTTGCTAACAGAATGCCCTTCTAGTAATGAGGAATGAACAAAAATGTTGTCTATGGTTGTTCTACTGTTCCCTTGCACTCTCGTTGGAAAGAATACGGTTTACATAATGTTATATGAATTAAGGAGGTCTACCAGCATCCTTTTCCTTGCACAATCACTTATACAATTAATGTTGAAGTCACCACATATAACTAACTTTTTGTATTACCTATAAAGTGAACCAAGAACCTCCTCTAGCTTTAGCAAAAATGTTGTGAAATCGGAGTCTGGGGATCTATAAATAACAACAGTTAGAAGTTTTGCTCCATTAAATTTAACCACACCTGCACAACATTCAAACACCTTTTCAGTGCAGTACTTTGAAACATCAATTGACTCAAATGGGATGCCGTTTTTCAAGTAATGTAGACTCTTCGAATTTTAACAGTAAACCAAACCGTTATGCACAACGCGTCCCTTGTCTCGTTTGCCAGTGGAGTGAAAAGAGCACCTCCCGAATGCTTTCCCTCTTAACAAACGAGCCTCTGAAGAATCGCGCTGTTTCTCTTTGAATCCTCCCTATCTCCTCCGTCAGTCTTAAATGCTACGGGTACCGGAATTGACTACACGTACTGAGGTTTCTTCTGATGTGTAGCAATCTGACAGCATGTATTCTCCAAAATGTTTAATCGGTGTTACTGTTTCCACTGATATGGCAATTGCCTACTCATACAATAATGTCTACTGAATTATCGACGTTAAGAATAACATACTGTATTCTGTTTCATAGTATCCCTTTATCCAGTGAAAAAGCTGTTCTGATATCCCATACACTTTTATTTTGTTCCTTCGGCTACGATTTGGAAGCATGTGGAATGCCTTCTGGAAGTAAAAGTGGACCGCATCGAACATGTCTGCCAGGAGGATCAATATGGAGCCAGATCAGCGGCTTTGGGAGGCTACTTTGTTAGGCATAGGTCTGGTTCCAGTTGATAGTGTTGGTAGGTGGGACTTCACCAGACATGGCCTGCATCTCAATAGGACAGGGAAGCGTAAATTCGTTGGGATGATTGTAAAATCTTTAAGGTTCAAAATGGTTCAAATGGCTCTAAGCACTATGGGACCTAGCATCTGAGCTCATCAGTCCCCTAGACTTAGAACTACTTAAACCTAACTAACCTAAGGACATCACACATATCCATGCCCGAAGCAGGATTCGAACCTGCGACCGTAGCAACAGCGCGGTTCCGTATTGAGTGCCTAGAACCGCTTGGCCACAGCGGCCGGCTACCTTTAAGGGGGGGGGGAGGCACTGAAACTCATGGTAGAACCTCTTTTTCAAGCTAAGATCGGTGTCCGGTGATTCAACACTGAATGAAATTAAGCTTAATGAGAAGCTCAGAGAAACAGGTACTAGAGATGTTAAAGTATCACAAGATTCTCATAGAAGTACAGTGAAAAATAATGTTAGTGTGTCATACGAGCCTCATAAAAGCACAGTGAAAACTTATGTTAGTATATTGCATCAGAATATGAGGAGATTAAAAAACAAAATAGATCAGCTTCTAGTTTGTTTAGAAGATTTAGAAACTGAGGTTGGAATAGCTGTACTATGCCTGTCCGAACATCATATAGGAACAGATATGGAAAAGATAAATGTACATGGACATAAGCTTTCAACACATGTAAGTAGAGAAATTACGGAGAGAGGAGGAGTTGCCATATATGTTAAAATCTGTCATAGAGTGAAAAATTTAAAAAGTAAAATATTTTGTGTAGAGCAACATGCACGTACGTGTGAGCTTATACTAAATAATGCTACTTTTATAATTGTTCCCACGATAGGCCCCCATTTGGAAATTTTCAGCTATTTTTGAAAAACTTGGATTCTTTCTTGTGCTATCTCTCAGACAGGGAGAAGAAAATTATTGTTTGTGGGGATTTCAATGTAGGTTTTCTGAAAGAGTCCAATAAAAAGCTTGACCATGAAGTATTACTTGGTTCTTTCAATTTGACGTCACTCATTGATTTTCCTACTCGGATGATACAGGAAAGCAGCACAAAGGTAGATAATGTTTCCATAGACCACAACAAATTTAATCAAATAAACATTTTTCCTGTTAAGAATGACTTGTCTAATCATGATGCACAGCTAGTTACGGTGTATGACATAGTTCCATACAGCAATGCAAAACAGTCTTCCAAAATAGTGTGTTCAGTTAGGGATTTAACAACTGAATATTTTAGGGAAAGCTTGCAACAGTTAGACTGGGATGAGGTGTACAGGTAACGTGATACTAATTTAAAATTTGTTCTGTTTCATGATACCTTTGTGGGTATATTGGAAAAGTATTTCCCTAAGAAAACAGTGAAATATAATTTTAAGAAACCATCTAAAAGGCCGTGACTTGCTAAAGGGCTAAAACCATCTCGGAAACAGAAAATGGAAGTGTATCTTACATCTAGAAGGAGTAATGATCCAGAATCAGTGAAACATTATAATAACTACTGTACTTTATCAAAAAAAGTGATTAAAAAGTCCACAAGTACGTGCATTACGTCTGAGATTAGTACACCTGATAATAGAACTAAAACAATTTGGAATATTGTTAAAAAGGAAACAAGGCAACCGAGAGCACAGGAAGACTATTTTTCTATCAAACCCAATTAAAAGATTATTAACAAAAACTCAGAAGTAGAAAACATTTTTAATAATCATTTTTAAGTGTTGTAGAGAAAATAGGATCGAGCTATTCGTTAGAAAATGCAAGGCACTATTCGGAAGAGGCAATACCTATGCAGTTTCAGAAAATTGAAGTTCAACCCACCTCTCCTACTGCAATTAGAAAAGTAATAAATTCTCTCAAAAGTAAAAGCTCGCGTGGAGTTGATGGCATTTCCAACAGAGTAATAAAATCTTGCTCCCAACAGTTACGTAGGATTCTCAGCCAGATATGTAGTAGCTCACTGAAACAGAGAAATTTTCCAGACAGGCTGAAATGCGCTATGGTTCAATTGTTCAAATGTGTTTGAATTCCTAAGGGACCAAACTGATGAGGTTATCGGTCCCTAGTGTTACACACTACTTAAACTAACCTATGCTAAGAACAACTCACACATCCTTGCCAGTAGGACGATTCGAACATCCGGTGGAAGGGCCGCGCAATTCTGAAACCTCGCGGCCATTCCGAGTGGCACGATACTCTTAAACCATTGGGTAAAAAAGGGGATAGGTCTGATTCTAACAACTACCACCCAATTTCACTTCTGACATCCTTATCCAAAATTCTTGAAAAGGTAATGTATTCAAGAGTAGCATCACATATTTGTAAGAATGAAGTATTAACAAAATGTCAGTTTGGTTTTCAGAACGGCTTTTCAACAGAAAATGCTATATATGCTTTCATTTATCGAACATTAAAGGTTTTGAATAACTGAAATCACCAATTGGGATATTTTGTGATCTCACAAAGGCTTTTCAGTGTGTGAATCATGAAATTCTTCTAGATAAGCTCCAATATTCTGGTATCAGTGGGACAATGCACAAATGGTTTAATTTATATTTAACTGTAAGAATACAGGAGGCTGAAATTAACAGTGACATAATCTGCAAAAATCAGCAGAGTCCTCCAGCTGGGCAGGTATCAAGAATGGTTTTTCTCAAGGTTCCATCTTGGATCCCTTACTGTGCTTAATATATATATCGATGACTTGGCACTCTATATTCATAAAAATGCAAAGCTAGTTCTCTTTGCTGATGATATAGGTATAGTAAACATACCCAAAAAAACAAGAATCAGCTGAGGAAATTATAAATAATGTCTTTCAGAAAACCATTAAGTGATTCTCTGCAAATGGACTCTCACTAAATTTTGAGAAAACATAGTATATGCAGTTCTGTACAGTAAGTTGCATAACACCATTGATAAATATAGACTTTGCACAGAAGTCTGTAGGTAAGGCAGAGCATTCAACATTTCTGGGGGTGTGGATTGATGAGAGATTGAATTTGAAGAAAAAAGTGATGATCTGCTGAAATGGTTAGGTTCAGATACTTATGCTATTAGGATTATTGCTCATTTTGTTGATCAGTTAATTGGCTTACAATGCTTATTTTCATTCAGTGCTTTCCTCTGGCATGATATTTTGGGGTACTTCATCATTAAGAAAAAAATTTTCACTACACAAAAGTGTGGAATCAGAATAATAGCTGGAGCTCATCCAAGATCACTTTGCAGACATTTATTTAAGGAACTCGGGAAATTCACAGTTCTTTCGCAATACATATATTCACTTCTGACATTTGTAATTAATAGCCCATACCAGTGAATAGTGAATAGTAAATAGTGAAGTTCATGCCTGCAACACTAGAAGAAAAAACGGTCTTCACAATTCTGTGTTAAATCTGAGTTTGGTACAGAAAGGTATGAATTATGCTGCAACACAAATCTTTGGTCACTTACCAAATATCATTAAAAGTTTGACAGATAGCCAACCGATATTTAAAAAGAAATTAAAAGAATATCTGAATGACAACTCCTTCTACTGAATAGATGAATTTTTAGAGATGAAATAGAAACTGTAAAAAAAATTATTTATGTTTTGTAAATAAAACTTACCTTAAACTGACACGGTCCACCTTATTACGAAATGTCGTATTCATTACGTATAGACTAAGCATTAAAGTAATAAAAATGTATTGTAATGTATGCACGGCTGTCTCGGTTGTGTGCATACAAATGCAGAGATTTCCATACACCCTGTCTTCTCTACTGGCTTACCAACGCACATTGTCCCTCATGTCTCTCCTCTACCTTAACACTCTTGTCTAAACAACATGGCAGAAAGACCCGTTCCCATCAGAGCAAAATCCTCTCTCCCCTACTCCATTGTTCAACCACTTTCTCGAAGTCCTTCGCAGTAGCAGGATCCCGACTCTGGAATAACATGCCGCAGCGTTCTTGTACTGTGCGACATTCCTCGCCTATATTTGCTGCGCTATATTGACAAGGATCTTATACATACCATGTTTCTTCAGGCTAAGATCATCCTTAACCGAACCCAACAGGTTTCTCAGTTTTTCAGATAGTTGAAAAACATACTTAATGTCATATCTTCCGAGGACTCTTCCGATTCTTGACGACAAGGTATCTGATCCTAAAAGCCTGTCAAGTGAGATACAACATTGGAATAGAGTGTTGTGAAAAATCTGTTATTCTAAGAGACACACGTAATGCTTTTCTTTATTTGTGTGTGAGGAATGTTTCCTGAAAGTTTGGCCGTACCTTTTTGTAACACCCTTATATGTTGAGGTCAAAAACAGTTCATTCTATCGGCACATGTGTGAAAAACTTTGTTGCCAGCATGTGGAGCATTCGGAAATGCATCATATAGTGTGCTCAGACTAAGACTTGCTATATTGATGTGCCTCGGGCATGGATGTGTGTGATGTCCTTAGGTTAGTTAGGTTTAAGTAGTTCTAAGTCTAGGGGACTGATGACCTTAGATGTAAGTCTCATAGTGCTTAGAGCCATTTGAAGCATTTCAAGAACACACACGAAGCATCGTCAAGATCACTGTCGGTTTGTTCTGCCCTAAGAAGTATTTGTCTACTCATCATTTCTCAGTTCTTTCAACGTTGTTCCTTCAATGTTTCGGCTTGACTATTGAGCAGTATCTTCAGTATTCTCAACAGTTCCTGCCACACCTTGGTAGACGTGACGCCACCAGCAGTCGACCAGCGGTATGTTCGCCCTGAAAATGTCCCCTGCGATGGGCTGAAACCGGTCGGCATTAAATAAATAAATAAAACGAGATTAAGACTGTTTTCTAAATGCAAAGTCTTCGTTTTCCTTCCTAGCCCATCAAGCTTCTAACGTATCTTATTTCTGCACTTCCTATTTTTCTGGTCTCTTGTTACGTTAGTGTCTGTCCAGAATTCAGTTCGACAAAGCGATGGTGGAACTGCTTTTACTTTGTAAACTTTTAGAAGTGTTTCAAGTCTGCTATTTCGAAAGTTCTACTTGATTCTCCACATAAAATCGTAAATAAAATCTCTGATGTAGTGTCACGACGTGCTGAATAGGTAACGTCGTAAGTCATTCTCAGACGTAAGGCCTTGTTGACCTACTGTAATGATTTGTTCTTGTTAACTACACTGACAAAAAAGAATCGCATCACCAAAAATAACTAATGGAGAGTAATGAATTTTCGTGAATACATTTGTCTATGTACCATATTTAAGTGATTCATTCATCTTTCGCATTAGCAGCTCTTGTATTACTTCCGAGTTTGCAGTCAAAATTATTGGATATAGGTTCCGACTCTATACAAACATTGTTTTTTCTTGTTACCCAAACATGTTTCAGTACCTCTGTGCCATCATCAGTGGGTTTTGTTTATTGGACAACTGTAAAAGTGAACATATTTTAGTTTGTAACTTATCCAATAAAATGAGGCCTACAAACAGTTTTTGTTCTTACCTTTATTTTATGTGGTACGGTTTTGCAGAACCATCTGTGTGGTGTCCTGCACAGATAGCTTGTCATCTGCAAACCAAATGATATAAATGCAGATTTTATCTGCGAGTTAACCCATCCCTTGATTTTTGAAGTACGTGATTTTGGTGTGGCAACATGTTGTGTGTACCTATTTGTTATTAATCACGTTTTGTTGTGACATATCCTTCTTCTTTCTCGTTCAAAGCGCACTGCATACACATATTAATGTACTTTGCGTATTTTCGGTTTTCCAATCGCATTTTCACGTCAAAAACGCGGTGCACACGGTGCGTTCATTTATTCCTGAGTGAGTGTGGCGGTGTATTTGAATTTTGTTTACATTTCTCTCTCTCTCTCTCTCTCTCTCTCTCTCGCTCTCTCTCGCCCCTGTGTGCGTGTATGCTCCTTTAGATGTTTTTGTTGCCTTTTCTGTAAAGTTTCTTTAATGTTTTAATAATGTTCCTTTACAAATTGTAATGTATTGACTTACTGCTATTACCTCCTGTATGTGGACGTTTTCTTCTGTTGTTAGTCTGTGGTATAGGCTGTGGCTGAATTTCAGTATTTGTTAATTTTTTGTTATTGCTGATAGTGGTTATGGGGTATTAGTTGGTCACAGCAGAAGGCAAACAAACTTTAAATAAATACACTACACTCTGTAAAAGTCCATTATTTAAAACATTAAAGGAACTTTACAGAAAAGACAACACAAACAACTAAAGGAGCTTACACACACACACACACACACACACACACATACAAAAGGCAACACAAACAGCTAAATGAGCTTACACACACACACACACACACACACACAGACACACACACACGCACACACACACACGCACACACATACAGAAAAGGTGAGATAAAAGTAAACAAAATTCAAATTCCGCGCCAAGATCGGTAGGGAACAAATGAACGCAGACGGGGTTAGGGCACAAAACATTACGGTTTGCACCGCGTATTGCGAAGTGAATAGGCAATTGAAAATCATAAAATACGCAATGCACATTTAATATGTGTGTGCAGTGCCCTCGGAACGTGAGAGAAGAATGATCAATCACAACGAAACGTTAATAATAACATATATGTACACAACATGTTGTCACACTAAAATCACGTTTTTTTTAAGGGGTATGTTAACTCGCTAATAAAATTCACATTTGCGTCGTTTGGTTTGCAGATGACAAGCTTCAGTACAGTACACCATACAGAGGTCTCCAAAGCCCATATAATGTAAAATCAAGGTAAGAACTAAAACGAACAAAAACAGTATGTCAACAGGATCCTAGAAAACTCAATGGAACTAGTACAGAGAATCAAGAACATAGATACACTGGACACAGCAAGCCTCATATCGTTTGATTTCGTCACATCAGTGTACACTTGTATTCCAATAAATGAAACAGTCAACATCACCACACATTTTATTGCCAACATGAAGGACTGCCAATGGGATCACCAATTAGTGCCCTCCTGGCTAACATATTCATGAACAGCTTAGACAACAAGATCTTCACACACACAATAAAACCAAAAAATACAAAGTCATATATTGGTACCGTTATGTCGATGATACACTCCTGGAAATGGAAAAAAGAACACATTGACACCGGTGTGTCAGACCCACCATACTTGCTCCGGACACTGGGAGAGGGCTGTACAAGCAATGATCACACGCACGGCACAGCGGACACACCAGGAACCGCGGTGTTGGCCGTCGAATGGCGCTAGCTGCGCAGCATTTGTGCACCGCCGCCGTCAGTGTCCGCTAGTTTGCCGTGGCATACGGAGCTCCATCGCAGTCTTTAACACTGGTAGCATGCCGCGACAGCGTGGACGTGAACCGTATGTGCAGTTGGATTTTGAGCGAGGGCGTATAGTGGGCATGCGGGAGGCCGGGTGGACGTACCGCCGAATTGCTCAACACGTGGGGCGTGAGGTCTCCACAGTACATCGATGTTGTCGCCAGTGGTCGGCGGAAGGTGCACGTGCCCGTCGACCTGGGACCGGACCGCAGCGACGCACGGATGCACGCCAAGACCGTAGGATCCTACGCAGTGCCGTAGGGGACCGCACCGCCACTTCCCAGCAAATTAGGGACACTGTTGCTCCTGGGGTATCGGCGAGGACCATTCGCAACCGTCTCCATGAAGCTGGGCTACGGTCCCGCACACCGTTAGGCCGTCTTCCGCTCACGCCCCAACATCGTGCAGCCCGCCTCCAGTGGTGTCGCGACAGGCGTGAATGGAGGGACGAATGGAGACGTGTCGTCTTCAGCGATGAGAGTCGCTTCTGCCTTGGTGCCAATGATGGTCGTATGCGTGTTTGGCGCCGTGCAGGTGAGCGCCACAATCAGGACTGCATACGACCGAGGCACACAGGGCCAACACCCGGCATCATGGTGTGGGGAGCGATCTCCTACACTGGCCGTACACCACTGGTGATCGTCGAGGGGACACTGAATACTGCACGGTGCATCCAAACCGTCATCGAACCCATCGTTCTACCATTCCTAGACCGGCAAGGGAACTTGCTGTTCCAACAGGACAATGCACGTCCGCATGTATCCCGTGCCACCCAACGTGCTCTAGAAGGTGTAAGTCAACTACCCTGGCCAGCAAGATCTCCGGATCTGTCCCCCATTGAGCATGTTTGGGACTGGATGAAGCGTCGTCTCACGCGGTCTGCACGTCCAGCACGAACGCTGGTCCAACTGAGGCGCCAGGTGGAAATGGCATGGCAAGCCGTTCCACAGGACTACATCCAGCATCTCTACGATCGTCTCCATGGGAGAATAGCAGCCTGCATTGCTGCGAAAGGTGGATATACACTGTACTAGTGCCGACATTGTGCATGCTCTGTTGCCTGTGTCTATGTGCCTGTGGTTCTGTCGGTGTGATCATGTGATGTATCTGACCCCAGGAATGTGTCAATAAAGTTTCCCCTTCCTGGGACAATGAATTCACGGTGTTCTTATTTCAATTTCCAGGAGTGTATAATACGCCTGATTGATAAGCGCACACACACACACACACACACACACACACACACACACACACACACATACATAGAACAAGCTCACAATGAAATAAATTACACCCAAAAATTCACTTCACATTAGAAATAGAAAGAGACAACACACTAAATGTTCAGGCTCTCACCATACGAAAAACAAACAACACCTACGACTTCATGGTATTCAGGAAACCGACAACCAAGAGCACAACCATTTGCAGTCTATCGAGCCACCGAATGGTACACAAATAGGCAAGTTTCAGATTCATGCCTCACAGACTAAACAGAACCCTAATAAGCAAGCAGAATTACACACAGCAGCTAAACACAATAAAACAAATAGCAGAAGAAAATGGTTACAAGCCCTATATGATACTGAAAATAAACCAAAAAATGTTTAATCGGGAAAAGAACGATCGCACCACACACACACACACACACACACACACACACACACACACACACAGAACCTTACACAACACAGTACAATACAACACACAAAAAACGACCACAGACAAGTGCAGCTACACAAACACAAAACAAAATGGCACTTGCTCACCTGCCATAACAAAATTATCACACAATCAGCAACATATCGAAGAAACAGGGACTTCAAATAGGATACAGAACAGACAACACAACACAGAAAATAACTCAGAATACAGGAGACACCTGCAGATAAATTCAACAAAACAGGAATATACGAACTCACATGCAACATCTGCCAATCAGTACAAATAGGACAAACATGCAGGAAGTTTAAAACAAGATGCTCAGAATACCTCAGAGCCCTAAAAAGTAACAGCATCCATTGCACATTTGCTGACCACCTAATAGCCCATAACCACCATCTAGCGACAATAGCAGCATACTTAAAACTACTGAAAGAAGGAAAATAAGTTTTAAATCAATATACTACATTCTGTAAAGACATATTACTTAAAACATTAAAGGAACTTTAGGCAAGGTCCTAGTGGAGGTGGTTTGCCATTGCCTTCCTCCGACAGTATCGGGGATGAGTGATGAAGACGACACAACAACACCCAGTCATCTCGAGGCAGGGAATCGAACATGAGACCCCGTGCGCAGGAAGCGAGAACGCTACCGCAACACCACGTGCTGCGCACCACATCCAGATAAATAGAGAGATAAAAGTAAACAGAATTTAAATTCCGCGCCAAACTCAATTGGGAACAAATGAACGCCGACAGGGTTAGGACACACAACAATATCGTGTACACCACGTTTTGGGAAGCGAAAAGGTGATTGCAAAACCGAAAACACGCAAAGTACGTGTAATATGTGTGTGCAATGCCCTCTGAACGAGGAAGAAGAAGGTCCCGTCACAACAATACGTGAGTAATGACAAATATGTACACCGAAGATGTTGCCACAGAAAGATCACGGTTTTATAAAATCAAGGGATGGGATGACTTGCTGATAAAATTCACATTTACGTATTTAGTTTGCAGATGACAAATTATCAGCGCGGGATACCATACATATGATCCTGCAAAACCATATAATGTAAAATCAAGTTAAGAACAAAACCTAACAGAAACTGTCATTAGGCCTCATTTTGTTATATCAGTTACAACCTAAAATATGTTCCGTTTTACAGATGTCCAATAAACAAAACCCACCTATGCTGGCACAAACGTGCAGAAACATGTTTGGGTAGGAAGAAAAAACAGTGTTTTGCACAAAGACAGAATCTATATCCAATATATCCAATAATTTTAAGTGATTAACGCTGCAAGGTCACAGGTTAAGGTAAGGGCGAGATTAGCCACGCCAAACGTGAAATGCTGCTAATTAAGAACCGGCATAACCGTCAGAATGTTGAATGAAAGCATGCAATTGTGTGTGCATTGTGTCGTACAGCTGATGGGTGTCACTTTGTGGGATGGAGTTCAACGCCTATTGCACTTGGTCGGTCAATACAAGGATGATTAATGTGAGTTGTGGATGAAGCTGGAGTTGTCTCAGATTATGTCCCATACGTGCTCGATTGGAGACAGATCTGGTGGTCGAGCAGGCCAAGGCAGTATGTCGACACTCTGTAGAGCATGTTGTGTTACAATAGTGGTATGTGGGCGAGCGTCATTCTGTTGGGAAACACCCTTTGGTACGCTGTTCATGAATGGCAGCACCAGAGGTCGAATCAACAGATTGACATACAAATCTGTAGTTATGGTGCGTGGGATAGTCACCACAGTTCTCGTATCTTCATATGAAATCGCACCCCAGACCATGACTAATCCCAGGAGTAGGTCCAGTGTGTTCAGTACACAGCAGGTTGGTTGTAGCCCCTCAACTGACCTCCTTATGACCATCACAAGGTCATCACTGGAACCGAGGCACAACCAGCTTTCATTGGAAAACACAACATACTTCCATCCTACCCTCTTATGAGCTCTCGCTTGGCGTCAGTAGAATGCACGGTATAGGGCGTCTGGTTCGGAGCTGTTCTTGAAGTAATCCATTTGTAACACTTACAAATACCGACTACTGTGACTGTAATTTACTGAAGATTAGAAAGTTTCTTCCTCCTTGAAGTCTTCCGATTCGAAGTCTTTGCGAACTGTTCTGAAATGGCATTCAATAATTCTCTTTTCAGGTGTAGCTAAATTAGAATTATAAATCAAATGTTATAAATACTTTCACAAAAACTGTGAATTCAATTCACTCACAGTACGTACGGAGAAGAAAGTCAGTATGGAGAACTGCTATTGCACACCGACGTTCAACAGCTGGGTAGAGGCATAGTTCTAAACAGATTTAGAGAACTTCTGGCAGCGATAAAACCTTTTGCGCCTGAAAGAGAGGAAGATTATTCATAGCTGTATGATTTGAACTGGATATTGAACCTGATATTTGTACCTGATATGACAGTTACATTAAAGGAGTTAAACAAAGAACTTCAATGAAAAAAAAAACGCAAAGCAGCGCTAAGACAGCTGCCCGACCCAGCCGAGTATCGAACCCGGGCCCATAGGATTGACATTCTGTCTCGCTGACCACTCAGCTACCGGGGGCGGATATAACGAGGTTACCTACCGTGAACTGTAACTTGGCACATTGTGAGCGGGGGTCTCGGTGACTGGGAATAGCGATCGGGGTTTGCAGCAAGATGAGGTGCGATTTGCGGTGCACGGGGGAACAAGCTCCGCCTCCAGCAGGTAACACAAATCTCTGTTTTCTTGCTTCCATGAAACAACAATGTGCACGACGGAGGTCAGTGAAATGATTTTTGCTGTAGAAACTGAGACTGCTGTTTGTATTGACATGTCAAATAACCTCTCAATCACTCATTTTTGAAACAATCTTTATCAAAATAGCGAAACAGTACACACCACAGTTACTGAAGAGCCAGCGACAATGCAGTGAACACCGGTGAAAGGTATGCTGTGCAGCTGGCAACGAACGTCTGCAAACCATGATGGCGCAAAGCTCGGACCGCTGCTGAGTACTACTGATCAGAACTAGGGGGTCCAGATGCCAAGTTATAGTTGATACTACTTCCTTGGTGAGTGGAAAGAACAGAATTTTGTTACAACAGAAAAAAGAAAATCAGGAAATTGTGTTAGAATTTTTTATTTTCCTTGTTTGACGATAGTCATCTTTTAAAATACATTCAGTAATGAGTTAAAACAAATAATTATTACGGTAGGAAGCATGTTAACTGAAAACGAGTGGTGTGAATCATGGTAGTGTTACAGTGCTGCGGGCACGCTTAGCGCGGCGACATCAAAAGGATTCGAGCAGAAGCGCCTGGAACCCTCCGCCTCGCATCGCCTTGACGCTTCAAGACATTACGATGCCGCGGCTATATAAAGCGCATTTAGACCTCTGAAGTCATATCTCCGATCAACCATGGGACAGAAGCGATTCAACAACTTGGCTGTTCTTCATGCCCGCCGAGATGTTTTGGATGAATTGGATATCCGACCAGTCATCAACGACTTCATATTCAGTAATGCAGTCAGACGGTCAACATTTGCACCTTTCTAAAGACACTCTAGCCCTAATAATGCCATTTAGAGCAATATTAAAAATCTTTATAAAATAGAGAATTACATACATACATAATGCTAAATTTTCAGTTTCAAAATATTAGTACAAGTTTGGTATTGTATTACTATATTATTATAGTATTCTATTAGTTATTTTCAAATACTTAAATATTTTTAGGGTGTAACATCCAATTAAAACCTGCTATTTTCATACTTTTTGACTGAAAGTATTAGGCATACTGTATTAACTTTATCAACTGTATTAAAGCATTAACTTTGAGATATTGCTTTTATTTAATGAACCCTGAGCCTTATTCAAAGTAAGCTTAAATTAGCTATTTCACTTATTAATCAAAGAGCTATTACTGTGCGACAGCAATATTTTACGTTTTATTCTTTTAATAAAAGTTTAGGATTTATTTAAATATAATTTCAGTCTTTCCAGAGCTATACATTCACTGCTCTGTAATAGTCTGTAAGCATGATTATTGCTGTAAATTAAATTAGCTTTTTACGAGTATACCGTGCGTGCTTATGTTTTGTTTATTTTTTCTAAACCAAAAAACGTGTCAGACTTGTCGAGTTTCCCAGAGTGTCGAGTTCTCGACAGTCAAGTTTTCGGGGTTCTAATGTTGATCATATGTCTCTAAAATGAGTAAAAATACATTAAAGCTAACTATTTTTCATCTAAAATTTAGAAAATTCCCCTGGGCAAGACCCCCAGTATGCCCCCCCCCCCCTAATATTTTTATAAGTCGGTGGCCCTGACCATTCTCTCAACTTGGGATGGGATCTGTAACTAACTCCATTCGCGAGGAAATAGATGGTATTTAGCACACTCCGTACCGCTCGCGTGCCCACACGATAAATCGAGAATGAAATATCAATAACACCCTTGTATCTTGTAAACGGTTTGAGATATTGAAACAAGTTTTTGGAAAATGATAGGACGCAAAGAGGAGAGTAGGTTGCCATATGATTACTTTGCTTAATCTCCTGATCTATCGCGATGTACAAGTACCTACAGATTTTTCTCAGTGGAATAATGTTTTTTTAAGGGTCTTCAACAGATGTTGAAACGAGAATTCTTTCAGATTCGTAGAAACCAGAAGAAGTTTTCAGGATGTGGCCCTGGCGTTCACAATAGGATTAATCACCATTGTAAGAATTGTGGAGTCAACTGGCAAAGTGCTTCGGGATTGCCTCCAACCACAACACATGAATGCCATTTGCAGATGACTTTCTACGTACTGTAAATGGTCTATACCACTTATAGAACTTTACAAATGCAGTTGATGAGTTCGACAAGAAAAGCATTCGTCTATAAGGTTAGAAAATTCTTGTACAATGTTTATAACTATAAAAAATTTCATTCAATCCACCTTCAATAAGTTGAAGAGTCACACAGTAAATTCCTTAAAATCGATGTCGAGTGGTGTGGAAAGGAACCAGACGGTGATATATTTCATTTTTCTAGCGTATTTCGGTTGATGCAAGAAGAGGAACTTAATATACTGCCAGACTCTCCAATGCCAAACATCACTTGTATTGCCTTAAGTGTTCTTAGGAGATGAGACATGCCCATTCTAAAGGCATTTTATTACGTCCTACAGTCGATGGGTTTTAAATCCAGGGAAAGAATATTTCGATATACGTGTTTCCAGACCATAAAAATTAATTGAATGTGGTTTAGGAATAATGAGTGCTAAGTGGAGCATATTTTGGAAGCCGGTAAAAATTTCACCAGAATTTGCTGACCATATCGTGAAATTTACATGGTTTCCACAACACCTTAATTTATCTAGAAGGATTCCTGAGTGTCGACGGGCAAGATACAGTAGAAATCGAGCATGCTATACGAGGCATTTCTCAGACAGGGAGAAACTTTAACAGAGTTTCAAACGGAGCTGTCAAAGTGAGATGGTTTTGAATCCTTCTATCACAAAGCAAAACACGATTTTCATGTGTTTGCCAGTTATGCTACTTCAACTTTATTATCGCCTATTGTTTTAAGACGACGAAAGAGATGAGATATTAAGAAAATGTATTGTGTATTTATCGTTTGTAATGCTGCTGCCACCTCATCAAATAACTTCTCCAAAATGAATAAGTTGTGATGACAGTTGTTTTGCTGGTTCCATAGAGGACACTGAGTAAAAACAACTGCTAACAAGGCTTCTGCTGATGCCATTTTCTCAACAGTACTACAAAACAAAGGTAATCGCCAGCAACAGCAGTGAATCTGTTACCCGCAGCAACAGCCGAATGCTGCCGGCAATACCCAGATGCATCCACAGTCACTCGAACGGTCTGGTCGCCACTGTCAGAAACAAACATGCTTGATTCGCTCAGGGCCGCTCTGTGCCGCTCTGCTACTACAATCACATGCATTGAGCAGTACTGTTTGTTTTTTTTTTTACCAACGCAGCTCTGCTTGCCACGCCGCGCTGCTCTGATCGTGCCGCGCCGGTCCACTGTACCTCTCCCTTAGAGAAATTGATTACGAATTTGTGTGGCTTTTAGAGGTGCGGTCTGATGCATGAATAAAACTAAACTGTACAGACAGATCGCTGCGTAGAAAGAGTCGTACCCTTGTTGTAGCGTCGAGTTTGCTATCTGGTTTTGTGAAAAATATCAAAATTCTGTGGGAAGAAGGTGTGCAGAAAAAACATCCTAAGCCGCAGACGTACTTCTGTATCCATCCAAAGCAGTTGAGAAAGGCGAAGAAGATGGCCAGGTAGATGGCTGAACGCGTGGCAGATTTGATATGTACTGAGAAAATGTGTGAGATAGAGTGCTTCAAAGTGTAAAATAGATTAATAACTGAAATAGAAAGCAGAGCTCACTGATATCGCAATTAATTTCCTGGCAGAAAACACATTAAATGAAAGGTCAGCATCCTGTCTAGCTCAGGGATTCGCTTGAAACGCTAAAGGCATTTTTTTTTAACACAATGGATATGTGTAAGTACGTAATGGTTGGGATAAACGTTTACATCTTGCTCCGTTTAAGAGAAACTGGCTTTTAAGCTCTGACTTACAGTCATGGCGATGGATCGTTTAAGTCTGATCCTGTCTAATTGCTAGCGACTTTGAAGTACATTTCAAAAATCAGTATGGGATGTATATGGTGTAGAAGACTGTAGTTTTAATGGAACATTTGTTAATAGAGGGATTACCACACACAGCGTCGCTCCCACGATCTTAACCAAGATAATACCATAGATCTACTCTTGCACCACTGCAGCACATACCCCATCCTGCTGACCACTTACGTGACTGACATCTTGATACTTTGGGAATACACTCATCAATGACTCTAGAACTGTTAATTTTAACGTAGTAACTTCAAGCGCAATGAGTAATGATCTACTAACACAGCAGCTGTTATGAGACGTGAATTCCGAGAAGGAGAGTGTCGTACTTAACCGTCAACTGCTCCTCGATATATGTCAGTTTGCCGCACAGCTTCTCCCACTCAATTTGAACGTGCTGCACCTTCCTACTTCACCGGAAATTATCCAACTCCACTGTAATTTTGAGGTCATTGTCAGCTGCTATCGCGACATTATCACTCATAGACCCGTTTGCGGCTAAATGATACGTACTCGTGAACAGTAACATCGATTCGACAGCTCAACACTGCATTGTCACTGTCCACCATTCATGTGAGCCCACATCAGTTCGTGTTACGTGGCTAATCCATAAAGAAAAAGCATCAAGTGGATGGATGCTGGTAGGACTCTATGGGTTGGCATACTCCATTCGAATATATAACAGAGAGAAAGGCTGTGGGAAAGACGACCTATTTCTCCCGGAAGATAAGGGTGAATTACGGTATGTAAGGAAGTATATATAGACAATCTTTTTTTACTCGATTAGAACGTGACATTGGGATGGAACGGTAATCGACAATACTGATACGATGTACAGCGGCTTGAAGCTTATTTCTTTTATGTGTAGGATCTTCGCAGGTGATGGAGTTGTTTGCAAGCAGACAGGAAGACCTATGGTGGGTCTGTTAACTGACCTGAACGTAACAAGTCTATTGTGCATTAATAGGACTGTAATATGAAGCATTAACTACATTAAAATGCCAAGCAGTAAGCATCTGGAGCGAACTGACGAAAAATGCATATGTCAGGGTAGATGCATCTGCTGGAACCTTAAGGGAAGTAACCCAAGCACTTTGAACTCACAGGTCAATGAGCTAGAGCAGAAGATTATATCAGGCTAAAATTCATTTGGATGGCTTTTTAAGGGGGTGTAATCAAGACACTATGAAGTACGGTATAGGAGGCGAGTGGCCGCAGTTTCAGACATGTCACCTAGAAACTGTGGCACTACAGTTCGGATCGAGTTGTAAGAGTTGCTAAGACGACTGCTGTTGATGGAAGACCATTGGCATTGATTTGGTCTGGCTTGCCCTTGTTGGTTAATTGGCTCTCAATATACGATAGTCGAATAAGTGTGCAGGAACTGGGTTTGCCTCAAAGTAAATAACTGCACTACACAAATGTTCTTACAATGTTGGTATACTTTATTCTAGACGGAATATGATATCGCGGCTGGTCCATTCCCGAAAAGTGTGTGAGGGGAAAATGAACAATGCTGTGAGTAAACCCTGAACCTTTCTCTAATCTTGTACTAGTTCCGAATTGTGCGTGGAGGTGAGAGGCTGTCCACCAATGTAAATGATTCCGTGGAAAGTGTGAGTGTTGAAAGCTCTGCGATACTCTTAAAACTGTGTTATGGAGGAATACCCCAATTGAAAAAATGGTGACGTATTTCGTACGAAATACTATGGTGTAAGTGAAGACCCTGATACCATTACACCGTCGTATATCTAGCAGTACAGTAAATGAGATTAGGACACGTACACGGACATATTTATAGACAATCCTTCAATATCGATGAATTGCAGATGTATCAGTTTCGTTTGTACAGTCGTCCTACACTAAACGTGCTGCAATAAGACGTTTTTTGCCATTAAAAAACCTGTATCTGGCGTAGCGATCATAGAGGAGATTAGGGTATATACAGAGGCATTAAAACATTCGGTCATTACCCATGTGACTAGAAAAGAAACGAGGAAATTGATATTCCAGCTACGACATTCGTATTTAAATGTAGGCTTCTATCTGTTCAGAAGAGGATTCGTGGGTATTGGAACTGAAGGTAGATAAATGTAACTACTGAATCTAAAACAGCCGAAGATCCCGCGGCGCAGTGCATTGCTGCTACGTATAACGTTCCACTCACCTTGTGGTGAACCTCTCACACACACGCCTTGTTGAAGTGACTGAAATGCAGTTCTCAACAGGAGAAACCTATAGAAAAAACAGCTGTACACCTTGTAACCACAAGTATTTATATGCGTACAACTTCACTCTGTTGCAGTAAGCTTTCGTACACCAGTTACTACCAAGTCTTACTCTAAGCTGTACAAAGTCTGAGAAGTCCACGCGCACACATTATTCATAACCATAGTCAGTTTATCGTAATTATTAATTTTTCTTCGCAGAAAGCTTACAAACGGATTGTTTCTTGTAAAACAGCTCACTCAAACTTTGCTACAATTAGTCTCACGTAACACAACGTTCACATTCGCGAGTAAGCAACACAAAATGCCTAATTTAGCTATTTTCAAATGTCACCAAAAGTCTTGACTTTCAAACCGTATTTTAAATCTAACTCTCTTCCACACTTTACGGCACATCTGAAATATTTTGGTACCGAAATATCACAATATTAACAATCCTTATCGGACCATCTATCAATAGGTTTGATCAATATGAGATCCAAGCCCCGACTCCACTGATCTCTTTACACAAAAGAAGTTTCTAGTTCCCAACATATGCGCGAATATGCTACTTTCTGATTAGAGAAACAACACTGCCAATCGGAAAGCAGCATGAAACCTGCTCAATTCTGTGCGTATATACAGAACCAATCACAATTTGTCACTGAATCACAACAGTAAATAAACATAAATAAATGTTGAAACCCCACAAATATAAAATTAACTCCCTCTTAACAAAACTACTTTACCGAAATCATTATCTCATTTTCCCCTACCATAAACTGACGTAATAGTTTATAACAGATTTCTCGGTACGAATGACTAACACATAAGTCATTCTCAAACATTCCTCATGAGACCAGTTATTTGAATGTATACTGTACAAACCTTACATAAAACGTTATTTCACATTCCCGCTTTCGTTCACTCTCTTTACTAAGCACAATTATAAAAGTAATTAATTAACAATTTTAAGATTAAATAAACAGAAATGCAAATACAAATTACAGTGTTTTGACTGCAACTCCAACAGTATCCGTCAGCTAGTGACCTCTAACAGACCGCATAGAAACTACATACACTTGAACATTTGACACCACCTGACCTCCGCGTGACTCACACTGCACGCCTGTTCACCGCTACGTCCGATCTCAATAGGCACGATGTAATCGTAGGCGCAAATTGAGACGCGTATAGTGCGTGTGGCGCAGCTCAGCGCAACAAGCGTTTTAGTAACTTCGCAGGTTCAAATGGGAGCGTGCAAATTGGGACGCGAAGCGAAGAGCACGCAACACGCGCCTGCGACAGGTCGCGCGGCGCTGTGATGTGGCACTGTTCCTCGCGCTGCGCCCCACGCAAGTACTGCTGTAGGGGTTGGGGGGGGGGGGGCGGGAAGGCAGTCCAGCCTGATGCTCACTTCGGCACAGCGCATTTCCCATCCGCAAAATACAGCCTTCCAGTATACTGAATTTTATTGCCACTGAATAGTACTTCGTTTTTCGCCATTTAAGTGCTCCATCTCTTTTCATTAGTACGTAATAGTTTTCAGTTACACATACCTGTATAGTTTTTTGTTTTGCTTATTCTTTTGTCAAGAACGATGCGCAGTTCAGTAATTGGTGAGCCATTAGCCACTGGGGTTATATGTTCCGCATCGACAATGTTTTTAGATCGTAAGTAGGAACAGATGATTCATTTTATGGTTCAAAAATGGCTCTGAGCACTATGGGACTCAACTTCTGAGGTCATCAGTCCCCTAGAACTTAGAACTACTTAAACCTAACCAACCTAAGGACATCACACACATCCATGCCCGAGGCAGGATTCGAACCTGCGACCGTAGCGATCTCGCGGTTCCAGACTGTAGCGCCTAGAACCGCTCGGCCACTCTGGCCGGCTTCATTTTGTGGGTAGTGAATGAGGAAGTATGTAATATTATGAAGTCATGTACTCTAGAAGCAAGGCAGGAAAGTAAAACAAGGTTACCTACTTGCTCCCTGTTATGCTGATATATCTCTACGATCTTTTGCAAAAATCGGAAAGTCGTAATTTCTACACGTAAACACACTGAAATCTGTCGGGATTTCAGTGCTCAGATAGGAAAGTCTCCCACGTTCTAATAATCAGAACACCACTTCGCCTAATTTGCAAGTTTTCGTGGACGCGTCAGAACATTACAGCTGCTGTAGTGCTCCACTCCTCGCCCACAGCGTGCAGTTTGTGGCTGCTGCCTGAATAAGAGTGAAGGGGTAAAGTATTGGTGCACCGCCATAGTGTTGTTAAATGACATTAACAGCTCCCTGTTCTCCGTGAATCATACAGTAGTTTGTGGTGCACGTGGTCGTAGTTGATTGCACTTGGAAATGGCTCTGAGCACTATGGGACTTAACATCTATGGTCATCAGTCCCCTAGAACTTAGAACTACTTAAACCTAACTAACCTAAGGACAGCACACAACACCCAGTCATCACGAGGCAGAGAAAATCCCTGACCCCGCCGGGAATCGAACCCGGGACCCCGTGCTCGGGAAGCGAGAACGCCACCGCGAGACCACGAGCTGCGGACTGTTGTTGGTTGATTGCACTTGAATAGTATTCGGGTTAACAACTGATTCATGTAAACAAAGCCTTATTACATTTTAGAGGAGATTAATTCAGGGGATAATTTTTGTAGTTTCCACCCCAAGTAATGCTTTGCCAATCAAGCACCATCTCTTTCCTGATTTATATTTGCCATTTTTTTTGTAAGATTTATCAGCTAGATTGTAGTTATAAAAGGATGAATAAAACTTGTCATTATTTTTGTAAACTTAAATAAGCCACTGTTCTCATTTTTTCCATGCACTGATTCGTTGGTCAATAGCTTGGTCACATGTGTGGTTCCACCAATGGTTTTCCTGGTGTGTGGTGTTTGTGCTAGTTACATGGCCTCTCGGATTCTTCCCGAAAGTTGTGTCCAGTCTGTCGGATTCTCCATTTTACTTTTTGTCTAATATTTGTGTCTGATTTAAAGTAAGGTATTCTGAATCTGGTCTAACAATTTTGTTCTTCTGGAGCTTTTTCTTGGGCAAAAGACGAACCCTGATCTGTAGCAGGTCGAGTCGAAGTAGCCTTTACGTGTGTCTAGGTTCTAAATTTCTTTTTGTGAGTCTTTCTGGACTATTACGTGGTCGATTTGTAGTTCTTGCTGTCCGCTGGGAAATTTCCATGTGGTAAGTTTCCGTGTTGGTTTATGGAATATTGTTGACATAATGGCGAGGTCGTGGCTTTTGCAAAAGTCTATCAGGTGTTTTCCATTTTCGTTTGTGCCCTTGTGTGGAGTATGTTTTCCTATGGTATGTCTGTATATCTTTTCCTTTCCGAGTTTAGCGTATTTTGACTCTATGTGCAGGAATTTTCCTGATACTTCCTTCCTTTAGTCGTCCAGAGCTCATCAATTTCGTCCGATTTTTTCCTGTTTTAGTCATTAGTCGGTGCATGTGTGTTGATTATTGTGTAGGATTTGTTGACTGATTTCACTGTGATGGTGCTGATTCTTCCGTTTGGTAACGAAAAATCGATTATGCTGTCCGTGATGGACCTGTGTACTGCAAATCCTGTGCCAAAAACCGTAGGTTTTTCAGTTGTCTCGATGAATTTCCTTTGTATATTCTAAAGTTATGCGTGTTGAAATGGTCTTCGTCTGTGAATTGTGTTTCTTGCAGTGCACATATTTTGATTTAAAATTTTTCGAGAGCGCCTGTGAGTTGTTTCATCTTTCCTGTCTCCATCAGTGTGTTCACGTTGAGTGTGCCGATGTAGTGTTTGCGTTTGGTTTTGAGGGAGTTTGAGAAGCTCCGATTCTTCTCATGATGTCCTTGAGCCCCCGGAATCCGATGCTCACGACGATCACAGTCTATTGACTGGGGCCTGGGGTAACGAGATTTTTCTCGTTGTACCATCATGATGTTTAGTAGTTGGATATATGGCATGCTGCCGAGTACAACCTGACTTTCCAGATCAGGAGATTGGTTGAGGCCGCTACTGACATGTGGAGCAGACGCCTTTTGTAGCCGCCCACTGTGGGAACAGACGCTACTAGTAGTTTTGGTCCGCCCCGAGTATTTCATTCCCTCGGTACCACCTATATCTAGGAGGCATTCCCCTATTCGTCACCTGGGGAGGCGCTCGGTTGCAAGTCTACTATCTACCCCGAGCACTTGTTACATATTTATATTAACCAACTCTCTATTTTAATATGGCATAATCATGCAGTTGATCTTTCAGTCCCTTTTTTGTTAGTTTTCCAACGCAATTGATTTACTACATACTACTGATTTGAGGACTAAAGTAATGTTTTTCCAAAATTTTACATGTTTTTCCTAGTTTTCTGATTTAATGCAATTATATAAATAATATGAAGCCTTTTCTTTCTTTTCTATGGTTGTCTACATTTTAATTTTAAATTTAAACAAATTCGAGATTCTCTATAAATTTGTACCACTGATAAACTTTCTAATTTGAGGCTGATTCTTTTTTTGACATCAAGGGTTAGGTTAAATGATGATGGATATGTACTGAAATTGAGGAAACCTTCACTTAAAATTAGCCTCCCCGTTTTCGATACTTATGTTTTATTCTCAACCTTAATTTCTATGTTTGATAGTAGCTTATATGGCAATTATAATTCAAGAAAGTTTCATCTCTTACAATAATTTCTTAATTTATCTTATACTTAACAGCACCCTTCTCATAACTTTACAAGCACAATCCTATTCACAAAAATATTTATATACCCCCAAAATCTAAAACTTATGCATTATAACTTTACAGAAGAATTAAACTATTCATTGACTTTTACAAAAATATTGAAGTCCTTATCCTACTAATTACCTTGTAAATATTAAATTAACATCATGAAATTTCAAAACCCTTTTTCTACGTAACATATATTTTAACAAACACATTGCACACTAGAATCCTAGCCTCTAAAGAAAATATCGACATTTGGTTTTCTTAACTTAGATGTGTTGCAAAAAATATGAAATATAAGAAAGTATTATTGATCTGTCAAGATTAGAACTCAAAAGTATTGTTAACAAAAATATTTTTCTTGCACAAAACTCTTCAAAATTTAAATATTTTTTAACAATAACAAACTCTGAGTGTTTGTATTTTTTTTCAGTTTAATCTGATACTAGTCTATCACAGACAATCTTTTTATATACATTTTCAATGTGGTTCAGTAAAGTCATCATTTTCATCTTCATGCGCCTCAACGTGTCTCCTCTGAGCATGGAATGGCGGTCGGCAGAGGGAAAGATCTGAGTTTATTGTGAATGCTTGGATTCCTTTGTTGTATTCTGCGTGTATCCATGGCGAACTTATGTTAGAGATTTATTATTAGCAGCAAAAAATCTTATGTTCTTCGTCAATCCTCGAATCCTTATGCCATTCCATTATTGGTTCATCTGCTCCTGTTTTCTATACGTATAGTCATCTCTCATCTCTCAGTGTGACATTTGAAGCTGTTGCAATTTGCCGTAAGGAATATCGGACATTTGTATTGCTGGAACAGTTAAAACTGGATTCTTTGTTGGTCGGTAGATACAATCATGGTCTTGTATGGAAAGGGATTTAGAAAGGTTTCTTAATTTCTTCTTGTCAGGGCTCTTCTTTCTTCCTAATCTTCTGCATTGAATCTCCTTTTCTTTTTGCATCTTGCTGTCTTCTTACTTGTGCTTTCATTCTTCTCTGAACTGGGAATTGGGATTTAACCTGCTTAACCTTGTTATCGTATAATCCGTTCATATGGTATTTTCTTTCAAATCATTGTGTATTCTTTACTGTATCAGGTTGTTCATCAGGATAGGTTGGATAGCCTTCCATCGTTCTCTTGCTTACTCCAATGACTTTTCAGGGAATGTTTCGCAGTCAATAGGTTCCGTATGGTGTGACGATAGTTTCAGCCATTCTGTATCTTGGGCTATACAAGTGCGCCTCTTCTTCTTCCAGTGAATTCAAACATTCGTTCGCTCTTTATGTAACATGTTTTCCTCCATTCCAGTTTGTTGCACATCCATTATATCTCCTTATGCTGCTCTAACAGTTTGCGACAGAAGTGCTAAGAATCTAGCACTTTAGGAAAACTGTTGTTCTGAAGATCGCATGTGACTTTCACATGAATAAAGATCCCATCAAGGTACATATTGACCGTATCCAGGATTCGTCGTAGATCCCCATACTTTTCCCCAGAGGTATTATCCTCTTGGACTGTTGCTCCCACCAAGGCATTTCCTTTTTCAATCCCGAAAGCTGACGTACCAGGCACCCACACCCAGTGTTCCTCCCTTTCATGCCTAACCGCTGTACTCAGCTCTGCTGTCGATCTGATCACGATGATGACGCTTTGTTCCTGATGATGTCACACATAATACAACATTGTGCCCACTTTTGTACATCCTACATCCCCAAATTTCTCTAATTTACATGGCATTACTGTGTATCTTATCACAACCCTTTCTCCCTTAAGCTACTTTAGTAGCTTTACAAACACTAAACTACTTAGAGACTTTACAAACATTCCATATTTAAATTATACCTAAGATTCTCCTTATTATACTCTTCTTAACTTGACATCTTTTATCCCCATTCTATATGTACATTTTCTTTTCCCCTTTCTTTCAATTGGTATGAAGGTTATGGTTTCTTCATCTTCAAATCGTTCAAATGGCTCTGAGCACTATGTGACTCAACTTCTGAGGTCATCAGTCGCCTAGAACTTAGAACTAATTAAACCTAACTAACCTAAGGACATCACACACATCCATGCCCGAGGCAGGATTCGAACCTGCGACCTTCACGGTCACGCGGTTCCAGACTGAAGCGCCTTTAACCGCACGGCCACACCGGCCTGCACTCTTCATCTTCATCACGATGAATAGCAAGAGGAATATTGATGGTGATGAAGGTTAGTGTGTTAAAAAGTATCCATTTTCTTTTGTTCTAACTACAGGTACACCATATTATCATAAAAACTTTGCACCTAGACTCCGACACCAGCGTCTTTTTCTCTGAAATCTCTTATATTCGTCATAAGCTGTGAGCGAAATTCAGAATACAATTTATCTTTATTTCTTGTTTCCGTTTTAAAACTTTTCTGTGCCATTTCTTCTCGCGTGTGTTGTCCTGCTGAAGTCTGATTCCCCCAACCTTTCTGCGTTCTAGGTCTTCTAGTTCCACGTGAATAATTTGGATTTTGTGGTGGAAAACCCCTAAACCTTCCTGCTTCGTTCGCATGGTGATGATATCGCGAATTATAGTTACCACCATAATTTTTGCACCCAAAGCCTTTATTGAAATTCCGCGGCTCATCAAAACCCTGATTATTGTGTGACCTCTGTGAGTGGCCAAAATCATCGCTATTATTATCACATGGGCGATTACTATTCTTCCCAAAACGATTGCCTTTCAAAACATTACTATTGCCGTTATAAGCATTATTAAAGCCCAATCGGTTGCTATTATTCCCCCTACCATTTGTTTCTCTCACGGCACGTTGTTTCTTCGCGTCATCTCCACTTGATCAATTCAAGTTCTCTTAACACCCCTGTAAATGCCGTTATATTGTTTCCAGCTCTGCCAACCAACGACTGCTGATAATGCAAGGGTAACTTCATTGTGCACATACGTATCAGCTCCCCACCACTGTACGGATTGTCTGAACACTGATTCTTTTTCGTCATTTCTTAAAAAAATCTAATTGCCTTTTTTTCTCCCGAATTTTCAAATGACGCCTTCTGTAACAATTCATATTTTATCCTGTTTTGGGTTTCCGCTCACCAGTATCGCTCCAAGAATGCAGACTTAAATTGTTCATGAGACTGCCAGTTTGTAGAGACTCTTTGCATCGTTTCCGCTATTGCACCTTCCATATGACCACAAATGAAATCAAGTTTATAGCTAAGTGGCCAATGTTCTAGTAAACCAGTCTGGAATTCATGTTTAAACGTGTGGAGATGTAAACCATTCCAATTTTCTTTGTAATGTTAGAATTTTATGACTGTCAAAAAATGATCGTTGTCAAATTTTTCTATTGCACCATATGGTCTTTGTGTTTTCGCAACGCCGACCGGTGTGGCCGAGCGGTTCTAGGCGCTTAGGCGCTTCAGCCTGGGACCGCGCGACCGCTACGGTCACAGGTTCGAATCCTGCCTCGGGCATGGATGTGTGTGATGTCCTTAGGTTAGTTAGGTTTAAGTAGTTCTAAGTTCTAGGGGACTGATGACCTGAGCTATTAAGTCCCATAGTGCTCAGAGCCATTTGAACCATTTTTTTTTTCGCAACGGTTTCCGTTCCCTTCAATTGCGTCATGTTTTCCTTAATTCGTACTATCATATTTGAATCCTGAGACGACGTATTTGAGTGCCATCTAGCATCTCATCTACGCAGTGTTGTGCAATTATCTAAACTATACCGTTCCTCATGTATTGGACTGTAAGATACGTTTAAATTTCCCGTTACTGTAACAGTGTTTTGTCTTCGCACATGCTTCATATTGACCTGAAGTATATGGCCTGTTGTACTGTAACTCGTAAATTGAGAGTCTGGTACGTGTGGCGCAGTAAACTACTGTGTTATTGCGTCATTCGCGTACGCTCCGAGGGTCGGCTGCCGCTCTATTGGTAATGGGCGCAGTTACCGCTTCTCGCACAATTGTCTGCTGTGAACGCACGTTATCTGCTTCGCTAACCTATCTCAACTGTACTTCTACCATTTGCTTCAGTTTCGGGTCGGAAAATACTGACGCAACATCTTGTGGACATACAAGAGGAATCTCCTGACTTTTTTTGTGTTTCCGCAACTGACACGGAAGATTGCATAACGGACTTGATTACCTCTGGACTTTTCTCCACCACTATGACAGATGATACTACCGATTCCGTCGCCTCACTACTGCTTTCTGTAGGTTATCAATACACTGCTTCAGTTCTGTATGACGCTGTTCATACTGCTGCTTATTTTTCGAGACGATGTTTACAATGCGCCTATCGAACCTTTTTAACGCGGTCACGTGACACGTTTTCTGACATTGAGTTCCTTCACGATTTGCTGCGCCTTACGTGCTAAATTATCAACTCTTTGGTTTATATTAGACACTGCATCGTACACTTGGTCAATGTCAGTACGCGTCTTTTTCTGATCGGCCACAAGAGATTCAATTAGTTCACGCTAGTCTCTCGTCTCTTTCCGGGTCTCAATGAACTGTTCATTAACTTCCGTTCGCATCTTTTGCTGATCTTTGCGAACTTTTTCGGACCCAGCGTTAGTCTCAAATTTGAGATCATTTAAAGCAGCATTTGTGGCCGCTAACGCTGCATTTGTTTCTGTTTTTAAATTCTCCGTTTCAGTTTTTAAAGCCACCAACCCTGCACTTGTTTCTGTTTTTAGGTCTGCTAACCCCGCTCTCATCGTTTCACTTGTTTGCTTGACCACAATAGTGAGTTCAAAAAAATAGTTCAAATGGCTCTGAGCACTATGGGACTTAACAGCTGTGGTCATCAGTCCCCTAGAACTTAGAACTACTTAAAACTAACTAACCTGAGGACATCACACACATCCATGCCCGAGGCAGGATTCGAACCTGCGACCGTAGCAGTCGCGCGGTTCCGGACTGCGCGCCTAGAACCGCGAGACCACCGCGGCCGGCAATAGTGAGTTGTTTCAACGTTGCAAACACGCTATCAAACGCTTGGTCATCGTCATTTGCCACCATTTGTTGTAAATTTTGCCGTTCGCGTCTTTCCCGTGCGTCTCACCGACTTCTGTGCATAGTGCTCACGCACTTAAACACATTCTTTCCGTAGGAAACTGTCTGGTTTGATTCAGAATTACAACATAATGTTCAACGTACTGAAGTTGCACGTCCTCTGATTCTGCTTCTGGACCACTAGATCAGTCATCTGTTCGATTTTGCGCACTCTCAACCTGAGATTCCAATCGCAAAACAACCACCGTTCCCTCTGCATTGTCACTTCGTTCGGATTCGTGACTTGCCTTCGATACATTTTGTTGTACGTCATTTTCTATCCTATCAATATCTGCAGTTTGCCCTATATGCGATTATCTACGTCGTTCCGCCATCTCAGACAGTCTAACTGACCTCTGTCTTTCACGATTTGCGCGGGCCTGAGCTCTAGTTAACAAGAAGTTATGTGACATGACACGTCTCCAAAATACCATACAAAGTCTCTTATACCATTAACACGTCATTAGCAACAAAGTTCACAGTTTTTGGGTACTCAGACCAACTTTACAACGCCGTGAATAACTTCGTGAGTGCCAGAAAGGTCATGCACAAACTACTTTTACTGAAAAATCGTTATTACAACATTTTCTACTCTGTGGATCACATATTTACAGTAATCTGGCCACTATGCAGACACATACATGAGTAACCTTGAAACTTTCTGTTTTTCAAAAAGAAAAAAATTCTTAATACCACATTTTAATTAGTCTTTCTAATTTGATTAATAGCCATCCTGGCAGACCAATTGCTATCCTGCCAGGGTCGCCCTTATCTGACACTCCACAACTTTTCACGTTTGTCAGACATCAGCAAAAACACCCTGTGAGTGCGTTAGCATCAATAGAATCAGTGACTGGGGTTACGAGCGGACCCTTATTCTAGAAGAGAGAACATTGGTGTTTAGCTGTAAAATTGGTTTATTCCTATTCTGTTGTTAAGGAAGCAAAAGGTTTACGTAGATTATGACATGACAATTTCAAGACATTTGTCAAGATAACGTATTACGTCCTGGTTACCAGAAATACCACTGAAAACCACATTTGTTGTTGTTGTTGTGGTCTTCAGTCCTGAGACTGGTTTCATGCAGCTCTCCATGCTACTCTATCCTGTGCAAGCTTCTTCATCTTCCAGTACCTACTGCAACCTACATCCTTCTGAATCTGCTTAGTGTATTCATCTCTTGGTCTCCCCCTACGATTTTTACCCTCCACGCTGCCCTCCAATACTAAATTGGTGATCCCTTGACGCCTCAGAACATGTCCTACCAACCGATCCCTTCTTCTGGTCAAGTTGTACCACAAACTTCTCTTCTCCCCAATCCTATTCAATACTTCCTCATTAGTTATGTGATCTACCCATCTAATCTTCAGCATTCTTCTGTAGCACCACATTTCGAAAGCTTCTAGTCTCTTCTTGTCCAAACTATTTACCGTCCATGTTTCACTTCTCTACAAGGCTACACTCCGTACAAATACTTTGAGAAATGACTTCCTGACACTTAAATCTATACTCGATGTTAAAAAATTTATCTTCTTCAGAAACGCTTTCCTTGCCATTGCCAGTCTACATTTTACATCCTCTCTACTTCGATCATCATCAGTTATTTTGCTCCCCAAATAGCAAAACACCTTTACTACTTTAAGTGTCTCATTTCCTAATCTAATTCCCTCAGCATCACCCGACTTAATTCGACTACATTCCATTATCCTTGTTTTGCTTTTGTTGATGTTCATCTTATAACCTCCTTTCAAGACACTGTCCATTCCATTCAACTGCTCTTCCAAGTCCTTTGCTGTCTCTGGCAGAATTACAATGTCATCGGCGAACCTCAAAGTTTTTATTTCTTCTCCATGGATTTTAATACCTACTCCGCATTTTTCTTTTGTTTCCTTTACTGCTTGCTCAATATACAGATTGAATAACATCGGGGAGAGGCTACTACCCTGTCTTACTGCCTTCCCAACCACTGCTTCCCTTTCATGTCCCTCGACTCTTATAACTGCCATCTGTGTTCTGTACAAATTGTAAATAGCCTTTCGCTCCCTGTATTTTATCCTTGCCACCTTTAGAATTTGAAAGAGAGTATTCCAGTCAACATTGTCAAAAGCTTTCTCTAAGTCTATAAATGCTAGAAACGTAAGTTAGTCTTTCCTTAATCTTTCTTCTAAGATAAGTCGTAACGTCAGCATTGCCTCACGTGTTCCAGTATTTGTACGGAATCCTAACTGATCTTCCCCGAGGCCGGCTTCTACCAGTTTTTCCATTCGTCTGTAAAGAATTCGTGTTAGTATTTTGCAACTGTGGCTTATTAAACTGATTGTTCGGTAATTTTCACATCTGTCAACACATGCTTTCTTTGGGATTGGAATTATTATATTCTTCTTGAAGTCTGAGGGTATTTCGCCTGTCTCATACATCTTGCTCACCAGATGGTAGAGTTTTGTCAGGACTGGCTCTCCCAATGCTGCCAGTAGTTCTAATGGAATGTTGTCTACTCCCGGGGCCTTGTTTCGACTCAGGTCTTTCAGTGCTCTGTCAAACTCTTCACGCAGTATTCTATCTCCCATTTCATCTTAGTCTACATCCTCTTCCATTTCCATAAAATTGTCCTCAAGTACATCACCCTTGTATAGACCCTCTATATACTCCTTCCACCTTTCTGCTTTCCCTTCTTTGCTTAGAACTGGGTTTCCATCTGAGCTCTTGATGTTCATACAATTCGTTCTCTTATCTCCAAAAGTCTCTTTAATTTTCCTGTAGGCAGTATCTATCTTACCCCTAGTGAGATAAGCCACTACATCCTTACATTTGTCCTCTAGCCAACCGTGCTTAGCCATTTTGCACTTCCTGTCGATCTCATTTTTGAGACGTTTGTATTCCTTTTTGCCTGCTTCATTTACTGCACTTTTATATTTTCTCCTTTCATCAATTAAATTCAATATTTCTTCTGTTACCCAAGAATTTCTACTAGCCCTCGTCTTTTTACCTACTTGGTCCTCTGCTGCCTTCACTACTTCATCCCTCAAAGCTACCCTTTCTTCTTCTACTGTATTTCTTTGCCCCATTCCTGTCAATTGTTCCCTTATGCTCTTCCTGAAACTCTGTACAACCTCTGGTTCTTTCAGTTTATCCACGTCCCATCTCCTTAAATTCCCACCTTTTTGCAGTTTCTTCAGTTTTAATCTACAGGTCATAACCAATAGATTGTGGTCAGAATCCACATCTGCCCCTGGAAATGTCTTACAATTTAGAACCTGGTTCCTAAATCTCTGTCTTACCATTATATAATCTATCTGATACCTTTTAATATCTCCAGGGTTCTTCCATGTATACAACCTTCTATCATGATTCTTAAACCAAGTGTTAGCTATGATTAAGTTGTGCTCTGTGCAAAATTCTACCAGGCGGCTTCCTCTTTCATTTCTTAGCCCCAATCCATATTCATGTACTATGTTTCCTTCTCTCCCTTTTCCTACACTCGAATTCCAGTCACCCATGACAATTAAATTTTCGTCTCCCTTCACTACCTGAATAATTTCTTTTATTTCATCATACATTTCTTCAATTTATTCGTCATCTGCAGAGCTAGTTGGCATATAAACTTGTACTACTGTAGTAGGTGTGGGCTTCGTATCTATCTTGGCCACAATAATGCGTTCACTATGCTGTTTGTAGTAGCTTACCCGCATTCGTATTCTTCTATTCATTATTAAACCTACTCCTGCATTACCCCTATTTGACTTTGCGTTTATAACCCTGTAGTCACCTGACCAGAAGTCTTGTTCCTCCTGCCACCGAACTTCACTAATTCCCACTATATCTAACTTTAACCTATCCATTTCCCTTTTTAATTTTTCTAACCTACCTGCCCGATTAAGGGATCTGACATTCTACGCTCCGATTCGTAGAATGCCAGTTTTCTTTCTCCTGATAACGACGTCCTCTTGAGTAGTCCCCGCCCGGAGATCCGAATGGGGGACTATTTTACCTCCGGAATATTTTACCCAAGAGGACGCCATCATCATTTAATCATACAGTAAAGCTGTATGCCCTCGGGAAAAATTACGGCCGTAGTTTCCCCTTGCTTTCAGCCGTTCGCAGTACCAGCACAGCAAGGCCGTTTTGGTTATTGTTACAAGGCCAGATCAGTCAATCAACCAGACTGTTGCCCTTGCAACTACTGAAAAGGCTGCTGCCCCTCTTCAGGAACCACACGTTTGTCTGGCCTCTCAACAGATACCCCTCCGTTGTGGTTGTACCTACGGTACGGCTATCTGTATCGCTGAGGCACGCAAGCCTCCCCACGAACGGCAAGGTCCATGGTTCATTGGGGGGGGGGGGGGGGGGAACAACAATACGAACTTTAAATAGAAGGTTCTCTACAAGATTTTTCCTACATCTAGAAAGTGAAGTTGGCCAATATTACGACAAATCATCCGATTACGGTTCTAAGTTCAGTATTATATGGAATGACAATCAAGTCTACGGAGGATTGTTAGTTTTTGTGACAAGATGAGGAAAAGATTACTCAAGATTGCTCGAGTTCACAGCGCACACAATCTGTTGAACCAACAAGTTTATGCCTCTGCCAGCGGCTTTTTCCTTTAGCTGCGATGTGCAGTCGGCTGCATGGCTGCTCTCGCCCTCTGAAATTCCTATAAAAAGCTAATTAAAATCTTTACTGATTTTATCAGCTGAAACTGTCCTATGTTTCATGTTAGGCGAGAAAACATGCACTCATCCCTAGTGTGGAAAATATGGCGGTATACACGTGCATAAACAGTACAGCATGTTTACTTCAATGCCCTCTCCGTTCTTTCAAGAGCAATTAACTATGTGGCTCTTTCTTTTCTCCACTATCAGAGCTCAACGACTCTTCACCTAATTTCTAGCTGAATGTCAGCCAAAGTGAATGCAATATTCATACAAAATTCCTCTTTGGGAGTCGTACAAAGCGTGATGCACCCTATTCTACACTTGACACTGGTTCACAGGAGAGTTCCCAAAGTTTTCCGTCTTGTGTCTTTCGTAGCCAACTGTCCCCCACCTGTGTTCTTCCGTGCTTCACGCCATGGCCTTGTCAGACCAATGGGAGCATTCCTTTCATCTTGTGAAAACTGCTTCTGGCAATCGGAAAGGATCTACTTTTAACCTGCATCAAAATATCGCCCCTTTTTACTCCTTCCGAGTTTATTTCAGCAAATCAGTCATTTTGTTCCCACTCCTCATGCCTAGAAGTTACAAATGTACATCATGAGCGTACCACAGGAATTTCACGTGATCAAATGCGTCGCTGGTCTGTTTGTATCCATCTGGAAATTCCCCAATGCAGTTTACTAAAGAATTTCTCCGTCGCGAGCAGCACTGCGTCTCTACCTGCTCCCCTCAACGCATCGCCTGGTGAGTTCATTGTCCCTCTCGCCGCGGGTCAGTAGCCCCTTTTAGAAGAATTCCGTTGTACTCAGGGCGTGACGGCGCAACTCGCGTCTGCCCCCAAATTAAGACATTTCTTCCAGCAGCTTTTTTCACCTGTTACTCATTGACAAGTAGGATTTGGGTTCAGTTTGTTAACACAGTCGAATCGAGTGTCATCCCTTTGCATTACGTACTGTTCATTTTGATAGGCAAATCTGTTCATTATCCCTGAAGAATGTCAGGTGACATATCCTATTTATTATGCCATATAAAATCTCATGTAAGGTGCGAAATTGACATTCATTCAAGCTGCCACCTTACAAAGTGTTTGATTACCAACAGTACAGCCTGTAATTAGCCCCACTGATTTTCGTTTCTGCTCACATTAATCGTTGGCTATGGAGACAACATATTTGCAGAGACATCTAACTGTAGATTAGCATAGAGATTTGGCAGAAAGCACAGGTGACTGCCTTCTATGATGAGGGCTTTGGAAAGTTGTTACAACGCTGCGACAAATGTCTGAGTGGCGACTATGTAGAGAAGTAGACAGAAGGTCTAGCTAATTGTTTGAACCAAAACATTTTTGAACTTCGCAGTGGTTTCCGTTTCACGACCAATTGGACCTTACTTTCCAAATGGCCCTTATAGGTTCACCCTATTTATCGTGCATCCGCCTCCACAGCTCATTGTACAAGTGTCTGGCTGCTATGCAGAAAACCCAAGTTTGGCGCCGGTCCCATGACCCACCATACTGCATCCAAATAACATTGATTGCTGAGGATGAGACAGCAGTTAGTTGCTTACAGCTGGAACGTGTGGTCAAGAAAGTGGAGTTATACTCCAGCTCAACTGCAATCTCACCTAAACTACACACAGAAGCCATTGATTCCATGGTAGCAGGTGGTCTATCAATGTGTATAAACTACCTCAGCAGGAAATTTACCTGTAAAACTGCATTACACTCTGGGAATGTCGGATTTGTCCTCCTGCAGTAAAATGTTACATCAGCTGATAATGTCAGCAGCAGCCGGCCGAGACACAAGCAGCAACAGGGATGTAACCGATTTTGTGACGTTTGAATTCCTAACCAGGAGAGAATTATACTGTTTCATCTGTGTGCTTTAGTAGTTTAGTTTCTCGAATTTCTGCATGTTAATTTAACACTTAATAGACACAGTTCACTCGTTTTCGGAAAGTAAACCGATTTTATGTCATATTTCAAGTCCCTTATGAGGAGCAAATTATTTAATCTCACCTGAGTGTTTTGATAGTTTAGTTTTTTAATCTCTGCGTGTTGATCTAATTTATTAGACGCAGCTTATGCCTTTTCGTCAGTATCTACAGTAGAGTTAGGTAGCGCGTGTCGATAGTCCTTTGTCTGTGTAGTGTAGCCTTCCACTGTCTTTAGTGTGGATAGGGACTGTAACTGCTGTGTGCGGATGTGATTCGAGCTGGTGAAACTTCGCCCTCAGCTCCAGGATGTGACGGCTTCGGTTACACAGCCTGAGGATGCAGTGGACGGGCATCATTGTTGTGGGCCGGTTGTGGTGATCCAACGGACGTCCAGCACGGCAGTGGGGATCCAACAGACGTTCAGCACAACTCACAAGTCCCCCGGTGGGTCCGTACCGATGACCAGTCGTGTTAGTGTTCGCGCTGAGGTTGTGGAAGGTCGCCTCAGGGCATGGCAGACAGCGAGAGACTTCCCAGGTGATCGAACATAAGGCCCCCGCGGTTAGTCTGACAAACAGGTTTCAGATGCTGTCTGTGGATGAGACTGTCCCTCAGCCAGTTGCAGTCGTTTTTCTATTTCAGAGGAAACCTCTCAGCCTGCAAGATCTGGGCAATCACTGAGGGTGAGATTATTGGTAGTGGGGAAACTCCAGTGTTAGGTGCATCATGGGGCTCCTTATGGACATGGTTGCCAAGGAGCGGAAGAAAACCAGTATGAACTCTGTGTGCATAACGAGTGGAGTCATTCTAGACGTGTAACAGATCCTTCCAGATGCCATGAGGAGCACAGGGTATAGCCACCTGCATGTGGTGGCTCACGTCAGTACCAATGATGTGTGTCGCTTGGATCATAAGAGATTCTCTCTGGATTCGAGCGGCTATCAGAAGTGGTAAAGGCTATCAATCTCGCTGACGATGTAAAAGCAGAGCTCACCATTCACAGCATAGTCGACAGGAGAGACTCACACAGTTCTGCGACGGTGCAGCCTGGAGATTCGTCGACTTGCGTAATTGGGTAGCGGGGTTCCGGATTCCGCTAAATGGATCAGGAGTCCATTACACGCAGGAGGCGGCTACAAGGGTAGCAGAGGATGTGTGCGTGGACTAGGCGGCTTTTTACGTCAGAGGGTCTCGGGGAAGCGAAAAAGGGCTTCAGATTCAAACAGTGCAGGTCGAGCACAAAGAAACGTAGATCTAGGACCATCTGTATAACGGTTGTAAATTGTAGTAGCCGTGTTGCTGAAGTACCAGAGCTCCAATCACTCATAGAAAACACTGATGCTCAAATCGTTATAGGTACCGAAAGTTGATTAAAGCAGTAGTTAAGTTCAGCTGAAATTTTTGCGAAGGATCTAACGGTGTTCACAAACAATAGGCTAAATACAGTTGGCGATGGCGTTTTTGTTGCTGTTAGAAGTAGTTTATCTTGTAGCAGTTTGAAGAAGATAGTTCTTGTCAGTTAGTATGTACAGAGGTCATTCTTGGCAACCGGAATAAAATAATAATTCGATCATTTTACGGACCTCGCAACTTAAATGATACAATTGCTGAAAGGTTCAAAGAAAACTTGAGTCTAATTTCAAACACGTACACGACTGAGAGAATTATAGTTGGTGGTGACTTCAACTTACCCTCGATATCTTGGCGAAAATTCGTGTTTAAATCCCGAGGTATGCATAAAAGATCATCCGAAATCGTGCTAAACGCATTCTCTGAAAATTATTTCGAGCAGTTAGTGTATGAGACCACTCAAATAGTAAACGGTTGTGGAAGCACTCGCGACCTCATAGCAACAAACAATTCTGAGCTAATAACGAACATCAGAGCGGATACAGGGATTAGCGAACACAGTTTTGTAGAGGGACTAAATACCGTAACATCCAAATCCTCCAAAAACAAACGAAAAATATACATATTGAAGATAAAAGTTCACTTTACGTCTTCCTAAGAGACAATCTCCACTCCTTCCAAATTAACAATCTAAGTGTAAACTAGATGTGGCTTGAATTCGAAGAAATAGTATCGACAACAATTGAAAGATTTATACGAAATAAATTACAAACGACGTAGCTGATCCTTCTTGGTACACAAAACAGGTCAGAATACTGATGCAGAAACAACGAAAGAAGCGTGCAAATTTAAACTGAGCAAAAATCCCCAAGGTTAGCGATCTCTTTAAAAAGCACGAAATTTAGAGTGGACTTTAATGCGAGATGTATATAATAGTTTCCACAGCGAAATTTTGTCTAGATATGTGGCAGAAAATCCAAAGAGATTCTGGTCGCATGTGAACTAGCGGCAGGACACAATCAATGCCTTCTCTGGGAGATAGCAATGGAAATACTATCGATCACAGTGCTGCTAATGCAGAGTAACTAAACACAGTGTTTCTAAATTCCTTCACCAAAGAAGACGAAATAAATATTCCAGAATTCGAATCAAGAACTGCTGCCACTGTGAGTAACTTAGAAGTAGATATCCGCGGAGTACTGAAGCAACTTATACTACTTAATAAAAGCAAGTCTTCTGGTCCAGACTGTATACCAATTAGGTTCCTTTCAGAATTTGCCGATGCAATAGCCACATACTTAACAATTATATACAACCGCTCGCTCGACAAAAGATCCATTCCCAAAGACTGGAAAGTTGCTCAGGTCACACTAATAGTCAAGAAAAGCAATAGGAGTAACCCACTAAATTACAGGCCCATATCATTAACGTCTACAGGCAGAAAGATTTTGAAACATATACTGAGTTCAAACATTATGAATTACCTCGAAGAGAGCGGTCTATTGACACACAGTCAACACGGATTTAGAAAACGTCGGTCATATGGAACACAACTAGCTCTTTAGTCACACGAGGAGTTGAGAGCTATTGACAAGGGATTCCCAATTGATTCCGTATTTCTAGATTTCCAAAAGGCTTTTGACGCTCTACCTCACAATATACGTAGAATATCGTCTGAGTTCCGCGACTGGATTCGTGATGCCCTGTCACAATTCGTCGTAATTGACGGAAAGTAATAGAGCAAAACAAATGTGATTTCTGGCGTTCCCGCAGGAAGTGTTATAGACTCTCCATTGTACCTTAGCTATATAAGCGATTTAGGAGGGAATCTGAGCAGCCAGTTAGGTTGTTTGCAGATGATGCTGTCGTTTATCGCCTAGTAAAATCATCAGAATATCAAAAGAAATTGCAATACGATTTAGATAAGCTAACTGTATAGGGCGAAAATTGGCAACTAACCCTAAATAATGAAAAGTGTGATGTCATCCACAGGAGTGCTAAAAGAAACTCGTTAGACTTCGATTACACGATAAATCAGTCAAATCTAAAGGCCATAAATTCAACAAAATATCTAGGAATAACAATAACGAGCAATTTAAATACGAAAGAACACACAGCAAATGTTGTGGAAAGGCGAACGAATGACTGCGATTTATTGACAAAACACTTAGAAGATGCTACAGATCTACTGAAGAGACTGCCTACACTACGCTTGTCCGTCCTCAACACGGAGTACTGCGGCACAGTATGGGATTCTTACGAGGTAGGAGTACCGGAGTACATGGAGAAAGTTTAAAGACTAGCAGCACACTTCGTGTTATCGGGAAACGGGGAGATAGTGTCACGGACATGATGCGGGGTTTGTGGTGGGGATCATTAAAACACAGGTGTTTCTCGTTTCGGTGGGATCTTCTCACTAAATTTCAATCACAAACTTTTCATCCAAATGCGAAAATTTTTGTTGACGCCGAACTACATAGGCAGAAACTATCATCAAACAAAATAAGGGAAGTCAGAGCTCTCGCGGAAAGATATTGGCATTCGTTTCTTCCGCGCGCTGTTCGAGAGTGGAATTGTGGTGTCCTACCCACTCGTGGCTTAGAGGGTGCCTAAAGCATGCTGCTTTCTCGGATACCTAAAGAACAGTTGAAGTTAATCACATTAATGGTTTTTATTACAATGACGTAGACTGACAATACTTAACTTTGGGCCTCAAGCAAATGGAGACATGCAGATAATCAGTGTCCTCCGCTATATACAACGTCCATGCAAATACTTCACCCGAGTTCATATGGGTCACAAGTAACGGCTCTCCTAGTACCTCTCTTCTACTGCGTGGTTTCTAGTCCGGGTCTTGTAGTGCTGGTATGCTAGTGCGTGTCTTCTACTGTCAGGCCGAGGCTGGCAGGAATGGCGCTTATATTCTCTTCCGCTAGAGGCCGTTCTTGTCGTGGTGCGTTCCTAGTCAGCGTACTATTGGCTGACGTCGTCTCACAGTCTTCTCTGCTCTTGCATTCTTCACCTTCGTCCCGGCGCTTGTCGCTACAGCGGAACAGTAATAATACCGAATTATTGTGAAAGTGGTTCAATGAACCCTCTGCAGGCACTTAGGTATGATTTTCAGAGTATCCTTGTAGATGTAGCTCTAGATGGAGTCACGAGCCAATATCAAGAATGGGAACGCCATTGTCAATGCTGAGGAAGCTTTAGAATATCTTTCAAACAACGTAGATACTAACCTGTTATGAAGAACAGAACGAAATTGTCAGCCAGATGAGGCATACAGTCTATCGGCCGTAGGGAATCTAACATAACCTTTCTTGCTACACGCGTACCTAGTGAACGCTTTCGCACACTAGGAGTAGCGTATGTTCGCACGTGAAACAGCCAACTCTTCAAACCATGTAGATGTGCAGAATAGCAATCAAATATATCACACAGCGGAACGGATTAATAAAGACAGTTCTAAGAAAGAATTTCAGGTTCTTACATTAAGAAATTTCCAGTGTACAAAAATTATCAAAAAATACAGAATTTTGATTCCTTGATAAATCACAACACGACATGATAATATATTTTGTGTAGAAGTCTGCAAAGAACGCCACATAACTTCCAGATCATTACATAACTGAGTAAAGAATGTTTTGATGGAGAGACTGAGACTTTACTGAATGGCATCGCTTTTGCATTGCCACGATTATTTTACTTATTAGACGTTTTTATTTTCATTTATATTGTTATCTGAGTGAATGAGGGAATGATTGCGGAATGTTTATTAATTATGAATCATTAAAATTGTGACTAACTAAGTGAGTGTAAGCATGGAAATCAGATTGTACTGCAATAGTGAGGGTCACGTACACGTGGGGAAATGATAATTGTACAGCAGCAGAAACGAAAAATTTATCTGAATCCTTTAGATGATTAAGGATGGGGTTAATTCAAATTTATTTGCTTTTTGAGAACAAGTAATTTTTGGAGAGAGGGAGAGAGAGAGAGAGAGAGAGAGAGAGGGATTGGGCTGTAAGTGTGAAGTGATTACTATAAACTGTGCTTATTTTCGTAGTTTCGTTTCTGGAGCCATATGTTAGAATGGATGTGTTAGAAAATGTTTGTACACAAATTAAAATGGTACTTGGTGTGGTGATGTAAACTTCTAAAATCGTCAGGTGATTAATATATGATCTATGCACCAGCAGGAACATAACCTCAAGTAGGTCTAACAAGCTCGAAAGTAATTAAAAGCAGTATTGCAAGTCAACACCATCAGTTATGGTTGTACTGAAAATTACACTGCGGAGACAAGTCATGGGATACCTATAATTTAAACTGAGGGTGGAGGAAGGAGAAAGGGAAGGAAAATTAAGGAACTGATGCCAGCTGCATCAGGCCTTTATGCAGTATCAGCGGCTAGGAGTGAAAATTTGTGCCTGACCAGGATTCGAACCTGGGATCTCCTACTTACTAGGCATTTACATTTACCACTGCACCACCCAAGCACGGTATTGACGACAATCGCGTGGACTGTTTCGGCACGCCTCTCAGCTGACCCACATTCCCACCTAGCGCCATATATTCTCAGTTCCCGTCCATAACCTCCATGCTTGCTACTTTGAGATTCGCTAAGGAGGTCGAACGTGATTGTGCATCCGCACTGAAGGTGGTGGATTCATTCCCCATCAATGCGTATCAGTTGTATGAATGTGTGGTGTCTCTTCTTTTGGTCATGTCCGAAAGAACACACTACTCATATATATATATATATATATATATATATATATATATATATATATATATATATATATATACACTCCTGGAAATTGAAATAAGAACACCGTGAATTCATCGTCCCAGGAAGGGGAAACTTTATTGACACATTCCTGGGGTCAGATACATCACATGATCACACTGACAGAACCACAGGCACATAGACACAGGCAACAGAGCATGCACAATGTCGGCACTAGTACAGTGTATATCCACTTTTCGCAGCAATGCAGGCTGCTATTCTCCCATGGAGACGATCGTAGAGATGCTGGATGTAGTCCTGTGGAACGGCTTGCCATGCCATTTCCACCTGGCGCCTCAGTTGGACCAGCGTTCGTGCTGGACGTGCAGACCGCGTGAGACGACGCTTCATCCAGTCCCAAACATGCTCAATGGGGGACAGATCCGGAGATCTTGCTGGCCAGGGTAGTTGACTTACACCTTCTAGAGCACGTTGGGTGGCACGGGATACATGCGGACGTGCATTGTCCTGTTGGAACAGCAAGTTCCCTTGCCGGTCTAGGAATGGTAGAACGATGAGTTCGATGACGGTTTGGATGTACCGTGCACTATTCAGTGTCCCCTCGACGATCACCAGTGGTGTACGGCCAGTGTAGGAGATCGCTCCCCACACCATGATGCCGGGTGTTGGCCCTGTGTGCCTCGGTCGTATGCAGTCCTGATTGTGGCGCTCACCTGCACGGCGACAAACACGCATACGACCATCATTGGCACCAAGGCAGAAGCGACTCTCATCTCTGAAGACGACACGTCTCCATTCGTCCCTCCATTCACGCCTGTCGCGACACCACTGGAGGCGGGCTGCACGATGTTGGGGCGTGAGCGGAAGACGGCATAACGGTGTACGGGACCGTAGCCCAGCTTCATGGAGACGGTTGCGAACGGTCCTCGCCGATACCCCAGGAGCAACAGTGTCCCTAATTTGCTGGGAAGTGGCGGTGCGGTCCTCTACGGCACTGCGTAGGATCCTACGGTCTTGACGTGCATCCGTGCGTCGCTGCGGTCCGGTCCCAGGTCGACGGGCACGTGCACCTTCCGCCGACCACTGGCGACAACATCGATGTACTGTGGAGACCTCACGCCCCACGTGTTGAGCAATTCGGCGGTACGTCCACCCGGCCTCCCGCATGCCCACTATACGCCCTCGCTCAAAGTCCGTCAACTGCACATACGGTTCACGTCCACGCTGTCGCGGCATGCTACCAGTGTTAAAGACTGCGATGGAGCTCCGTATGCCACGGCAAACTGGCTGACACTGACGGCGGCGGTGCACAAATGCTGCGCAGCTAGCGCCATTCAACGGCCAACAGCGCGGTTCCTGGTGTGTCCGCTGTGCCGTGCGTGTGATCATTGCTTGTACAGCCCTCTCGCAGTGTCCGGAGCAAGTATGGTGGGTCTAACACACCGGTGTCAATGTGTTCTTTTTTCCATTTCCAGGAGTATATATATATATATATATATATATATATATATATATATATATATATAGTGTGTTATATATATATAATCCAAGCAATTTGGCCACAAGCTCAGGAGAGGCGCTGCAGGCTGTTAGCAAAGACACTCGGGTTGGTCGCATGCTGCTATAGACCGTTAACTTCAAATTTCCTCACACTGTCCTAACGGATATACTCGTCGTGCGCCCACATTGATTCCTGCGGTTATTTCACTCATTATTGCTTGTCTGTTAGCACTGATAACTCTACACAAGTGCTGCTGCTCTCGGTGGTTAAGTGAAGGCCGTGGCTCACTACGTTGTCGGTGATGAGAGGTAATGCCTGAAATGTGATACTCTCGGGACACTCTCATACTGTGAATCACGAGTTACTGAATTACCTAACGATGTAGGAAACTCAGTGTCACATGCGTCTAGCTCCAACAACTGTACATGGTGGCAGCCAGTCAAGGAATATTTTACGGAATTGGTTTAAAAAGATTATTTCAAAAGCCCAGTGAAATCCTTAGAAGTTTCCTCCCAGAGTAACTTACGCTGTATCTACGTGACACAAGTCGCACGTCTTGCAAAACCGAGGCAGTTCTGCCCAGCTAAAGCTGCTGACAAGATACGCCCTGAGACCTCTGCTGAAACTGCTAGCGATTCACGCCATTGGTTTTAGCCAATAGCGTGCCTGGGATACAGGTCACGTGTGTGAATGCTGGAGTGTTGTGTGGAGCGGAACACATTTTCCTCTCTCTCTTGTAATCCAGAACAGACGTCTTTTTGGAAGGTAGAGCCACTGGCTCCGCTTTTCACGACCGGCCACCAACGTAAGTTAACATGAACCACTTCCCCTTCCGTTGCCCATTTCAATTAATTGTTCGACCTCCTAGACTGGCCTAAACCAGGTAACATCCGACCCTAGGCGCGCCCCTTGTATACCGTACATTGAAATACATCCTTTTTATTGTACCTAATTTCCTGTTTTGTCATTTAATGGCAGCCCTGGATGCCCACTCTCAAATTCTGACCGCTCTACCTCCTGCACACTGTCGTCGCGAGGCATATGTAACAACTTTCTCCCCCCTTCCCTGCCCATATACATTAACATTGGTGACCAGTAGTGGGATCAGATACATTAATACAACCATTGCGAGTTCAAAGTCTGTTAAGTATGCATAAACTCCGCAGCAACAGAGATAGGTTGCAATGTGTACAGTCGTTTTTGTTGAGGTGTCGTGATCAAAATATTGTTCCAACATTGCCAAAGTTGAAACTTCCTGGCAACTGTGTGCCCGACCGAGACTCGAACTCGGGACCTTTGCCTTTCGCGGGCAAGTGCTCTACCAACTGAGCTACCGAAGCACGACTCACGTCCGGTACTCACAGCTTTACTTCTGCCAGTACCTCGTCTCCTACCTTCCAAACTTTACAGAAGCTCTCCTGCGAACCTTGCAGAACTAGCACTCCTGAAAGAAAGGATATTGCGGAGACATGGCTTAGCCACAGCCTGGGGGATGTTTCCAGAATGAGATTTTCACTCTGCAGCGGAGTGTGCGCTGATATGAAACTTCCTGGCAGATTAAAACTGTGTGCCCGACCGAGACTCGAACTCGAGACCTTTGCCTTTCGCGGGCAAGTGCTCTACCAACTGAGCTACCGAAGCACGACTCACGTCCGGTACCCACAGCTTTATTTCTGCCAGTACCTCGTCTCCTACCTTCCAAACTTTACAGAAGCTCTCCTGCGAACCTTGCAGAACTAGCACTCCTGAAAGAAAGGATATTGCGAAGACATGGCTTAGCCACAGCCTGGGGGATGTTTCCAGAATGAGATTTTCACTCTGCAGCGGAGTGTGCGCTGATATGAAACTTGCCAAAGTTGTGCATCGTATTAATTCTCCAGCCACCAATCGCACCAAGCGAAGCACTGGCCTTATTTTTGCTCGTGAAAGGATCCAGTACACTCGTCGACAGTTAAATTTTGTTTCCAAGGAGTTGGTTTGACTTCATGTAATGATAACTTCAAATATGTTGGCTTCTTCTTGGGAATGACTTGACCGTTCATCATGGGCGCACTATGAGTGGGAATGCATCCTGTAACTGACCAGCATTTACCGAAGTTTGACAGCTTTCGTGGCTCGGAGTCTAATGCTATATCTCGATGTTTTGTGATAAATCTCACGGGGAGAGCTTTTGACGACGCAGATTTATCTGTGTTAGGGAAAGATTTAAATTTTACACCGACCCCCATGTTTTTGCCAGTGATTGATTTTATTAGTTCTGTTGAACAGCCTGTTTTTAAACTACCTTCTGAGGCTGCAGAGGAGGCCAGGAGGGAGGCATGCCGTGTGCTGATTGGGGCACGTCCACCGGGAGGCATGCCGTGTGCTGATTGGGGCACGTCCACCCAAGAGGAATATAACAGAGGCAGAGAGAGGTGCTTTTTGTTCGAGCTGGATATTGTTATTTTACCAGCGGATCAGGGCAATGCTAAGGTATTCGGGACAAACAGGATTACTCTCAGAATATGCAACGTTCACTATCTTATTCAGCATAGAGCAGTATCCTTGCTGACTCCACAAAAAGTGTTGAGAGGAAGACTAACAGGCTCATGAAGAGCAGTTTCTTGTCACAGACGATTATGAAGAGCGTTAACACTTATTGTGCTGTTAGCCCTAGGTGATACGGCCTTCCGAAGATCCACAAACGAGGGGTTCCTCTTCATCCAATGTAACACTGGTGCTCCGAAATAACGTATAGCAAAACCTCTTGTTGCTCTGTTGAGCCACTAGTTTGTAGGCGGCAGAATCACATTAAGAACTAGGCGTATTTCTTACGTCGATTAAGGGGAACGCGTTCGAATGACTCTAATATGCTACTCATTTTTTATGTGCTCTCTCTCCTGATTCGTGTTCCTCTGTCTGATTCGTTACGGTTAAGTAAGATTAGGCTTGGTATTAAATTAACGAACCTATTTCGTCATTTGTTGACCTCCACTTACTTTTCATTCCTTGACCCGTACTGTGAGCAGACGGATGGAGTTGCGATGGGAAGACTGTGGTCGCCTACCATTACTCGAGGTACATTCATTGGAGACGGTGGTTTTGAAACGTGTGTGTTGTCTTTCGTTTATGAAAACGATACTTTTCTTGTTTGGCCACATGGCAGTGAGAATTTAAATGGAATTTTAGAACACCTGAAATCAATCCACCTGAATATTCTTCTCACAGTGCAAGTCTAAAAGGATGGCTGCCTTCCCTTCTTTGATGTGTTCATCAGGAGGAAGGTTGATGGTACATTAGGACATTCCGTTTAAAGGAAGCCCACTCACACTTACTTGTATGTACAGGCTGATAATTGTCACCATCTGGCTCAGCGTGAAGGGATATATCGTAACTCGGTTCACAGGGCCCAAGTCGTTCCTGACAGTTTGTGTGCTGAGTTAACCCATCCCGAGGTCACCTTAGATCAGAATGTGTTGCACTGTCGACCAGCCGTGCAGCGGGTGAGTGATGGTAATACCGAGTTGGTGCGAGCCTACCGTCTTTCTGCCTTATGAAGGAAGCATTTCCAATAAGATGTGTCGTATTTTGCGGAAATATGATGTGAAATATATTTTCCGACCTCCATCTGAGATTGGAGTCCTTTAAGATTCCATTATCGATGATCTTGATTTGGGTAAAGCGATTGCCTATCGTATTTCTTGCAGTTGTGGCATGTCATATATTGGTCAGGCTATTAGGACCGCGGAAGACCGGTGTAATGAGCACAAGCGTCACACACGCTTACAACAGCTGAGCAAATCGGCTATTGCAAAACATCATCTTGGCACCGATCACCCAAAGGAATATAAGTACACGCAAATTATGTTATGCACTTCCGTTACTAGGATAGTGTTGTTAAGGAAGCAGTTGAAATTAAAGTAACGAGTAACCCTGCAAACAAAGATGGAGTTTTTCCCTTAAATTCTGCGAGGAATCCTGCTCTCTCCCTCGTCAGAATATATAGGTGCAGAGCTAACGTAACTTCGTCGCTTGTTCAGTAACATTCACTGTAACTTATGTCGTCGGTCACCTTCGCTTTTTATGGTGGCGTTAGTATTCACGATGTGTGTGTGTGTGTGTGTGTGTGTGTGTGTGTGTGTGTGTGTGTGTGTGTGCGTGTGTGTGTATGTGTGTATTCGTGAGTCTTATCTTTCCGAAATTGCTCTGCAAATCAAAGTTTTAAATTTCCTTCCACACTGCTTTCCTTCTGCAGTTTTGCATTGAAATTGACAGGCTGATCTCCTGTCGAAATATCAGAGGTTATCAACGACGTCTTGCGGCTGTAAGGCAGCAGTGGAAACGATATCAAGGAAAATTAAAATCATTTGGCTTCATCATATCATGTGAAATTGGCTGACGTTAAAACGGCTGTACTGATACATGAGCTGCCTGGGATAATGTAGCAGCTCTCTGTAGACGAATATTACCTCATGCACCTGGATGACACACAACATTTTGCTCGGAGTTTCATCAAAATGGTGATGTGCGACCACATGACATCAAATTACGATTCCTGTGTGCAAGAACACAACCAAAGAAACTGTAATTTTATTGTGAACACGACAAGACAGCTGGAATAGACTGATTAAGGTGGATGAGCACCAGTTTTAAAGTAGAGATCGTTGTAAAATGTAAAACATTTTTATTGCCAAATCACAAGCCCAGGTTTGAACAAAGATTTTGATGCCCATCTTATTGAGTTTGCAAAGTAAACTGATACGTCTCTGTGAGAATCTTTTGAGTTTTCTGTAGCTAAGTAACATGACACTGTCAAACCAGAAACATCGATTTATAACTTCATAATGGATGTTAATTGATTCTTCCCTCGATTCTTGGTAAAACAACGTAATAACGAAAAGGCGAATTTTTGTATGTCCTATAGGATTAATTTATTTACTTAATTTGTTTTCATCTTACAAGGCCATCGTAAGATTATATCTACACTCCTGGAAATGGAAAAAAGAACACATTGACACCGGTGTGTCAGACCCACCATACTTGCTCCGGACACTGCCAGAGGGCTGTACAAGCAATGATCACACGCACGGCACAGCGGACACACCAGGAACCGCGGTGTTGGCCGTCGAATGGCGCTAGCTGCGCAGCATTTGTGCACCGCCGCCGTCAGTGTCAACCAGTTTGCCGTGGCATACGGAGCTCCATCGCAGTCTTTAACACTGGTAGCATGCCGCGACAGCGTGGACGTGAACCGTATGTGCAGTTGACGGACTTTGAGCGAGGGCGTATAGTGGGCATGCGGGAGGCCGGGTGGACGTACCGCCGAATTGCTCAACACGTGGGGCGTGAGGTCTCCACAGTACATCGATGTTGTCGCCAGTGGTCGGCGGAAGGTGCACGTGCCCGTCGACCTGGGACCGGACCGCAGCGACGCACGGATGCACGCCAAGACCGTAGGATCCTACGCAGTGCCGTAGGGGACCGCACCGCCACTTCCCAGCAAATTAGGGACACTGTTGCTCCTGGGGTATCGGCGAGGACCATTCGCAACCGTCTCCATGAAGCTGGGCTACGGTCCCGCACACCGTTAGGCCGTCTTCCGCTCACGCCCCAACATCGTGCAGCCCGCCTCCAGTGGTGTCGCGACAGGCGTGAATGGAGGGACGAATGGAGACGTGTCGTCTTCAGCGATGAGAGTCGCTTCTGCCTTGGTGCCAATGATGGTCGTATGCGTGTTTGTCGCCGTGCAGGTGAGCGCCACAATCAGGACTGCATACGACCGAGGCACACAGGGCCAACACCCGGCATCATGGTGTGGGGAGCGATCTCCTACACTGGCCGTACACCACTGGTGATCGTCGAGGGGACACTGAATAGTGCACGGTACATCCAAACCGTCATCGAACCCATCGTTCTACCATTCCTAGACCGGCAAGGGAACTTGCTGTTCCAACAGGACAATGCACGTCCACATGTATCCCGTGCCACCCAACGTGCTCTAGAAGGTGTAAGTCAACTACCCTGGCCAGCAAGATCTCCGGATCTGTCCCCCATTGAGCATGTTTGGGACTGGATGAAGCGTCGTCTCACGCGGTCTGCACGTCCAGCACGAACGCTGGTCCAACTGAGGCGCCAGGTGGAAATGGCATGGCAAGCCGTTCCACAGGACTACATCCAGCATCTCTACGATCGTCTCCATGGGAGAATAGCAGCCTGCATTGCTGCGAAAGGTGGATATACACTGTACTAGTGCCGACATTGTGCATGCTCTGTTGCCTGTGTCTATGTGCCTGTGGTTCTGTCAGCGTGATCATGTGATGTATCTGACCCCAGGAATGTGTCAATAAAGTTTCCCCTTCCTGGGACAATGAATTCACGGTGTTCTTATTTCAATTTCCAGGAGTGTATATCCACATGAGTATCTCCAAATCACAATTAAATGCCTGGAAGACGGTCAAGCTACTTGTCTCCTGTTCCCATCGCGTGCGGGGAAAACGAACACTTAAATATTTCCGTGCGTGCTCTGATTTCTCTTATCTTATTACAATAATCATTTCTCCCTACAGGCCCTCTATTGTTCCTGATCTATATTACGACTTCGGAAACAATCTGAGTAGCCGTCTTAGATTGTTTGCAGATGATGCTGTCATTTTCCGTCTTGTAAAGTCTGATGATCAAAACGGCTTGCAAAATGATTTACATAAGATATCTGTATGGTGCGAAAAGTGGCAATTGACCCTGAATAAAGAAAAGTGTGAAGTTATTCACATGAGTACTAAAAGAAATCACCTAAATTTCGATACACGATAAGTCACACAAATCTGAAGGCTGTAAATTCAACTAAATACTTAACGATCACAATTACAAATAACGTAAATTGGAACGATCACATAGATAATACTGTGGGTAGAGCAAACCAAACACTGCGATTTATCGACAGAACACTTAGAAGGTGCAACAGGTCTACTAAAGAGACTGCTTACACCACGCTTGTCCGCCCTATTCTGGAGTACTGCTGTGCGGTGTGGGATCCGCATCAGGTGGGACTGACGGATGACATCGAAAAAGTACAGATAAGGGCAGCTCGTTTAGTATTATCGCGAAATAGGAGAGATAGTGTCACAGACACGATACGTGAATTGGAGTGGCAATCATTAAAACAAAGGCGTTTTTCGTTGGGACGGGATCTTCCCATGAAATTTCAGACACCAGTTTTCTCCTCCGATTGCGAAAACATTCTGTTGGCACCCACCTACATAGGGAGAAATGATCATCACAATAAAATAAGAGAAATCAGGGATCTCACAGAAAAGTTTAAGTGCTCGTTTTTCCCGCGTGCCGTTCGAGAGTGGAAAGGTAGAGAGACATCTTGAAGGTAGTTCATGGAACCCTCTGCCAGGCACTTTATTGTGAATAGCAGAGTAATCACGTAGATGTAGAGATGTAGCTATAGGTGGGCGCCAACAAAATATTTTCGCATTTGGAGGAGAAAGTTGGTGATTGAAATTTTATGAGTAGATTCGGCCTCAATGAAAGGAACGTTTTAACGGCTGCCATCCAAATTACAGTAACATATCAATGGTACAATCTGCCCATTTTTGCGATAGTAAAAAACCAGCTGCCATTCTTTGAAGTTTTTCGATGTCCTGCCTCAACCCTATCTGATGAAGATCCCATACTGCGCAGCAGTACTGCAGAAGTGGGCGTACAGTCCTAGCTTAGGCAGTCTCTGGAGTATACTTCATTCACAGAAACGACGGACGACCTGTAAACACATCAAGATGAGTGAACCCAGCGCTGTCGTCGCAGGATGAACAATACTGGGAGCGCTTGCTCCGAATGGCCTCCTCCCTAGCGAATATGTGATCTCAGAATCTGACTGCAAAGTTCATCACGTTTGAAAGACCAGTTTTTGATTATTTGCGTAAGTATTAGTGTTTGTAATCACATGCCGCATTCATTGTTTTTGTACCCACTCAACAGTTGTTCTTTTTTTCCATTGATATAACGTACGACCCCCCCCCCCCCCATGAACCACGGACGTTGGCGTTGGTGGGGAGGCTTGCGTGCCTCAACGATACGGATAGCCGTACCTTAGGTGCAACCACAACGGAGGGGTATCTGTTGAGAGGCCAGACAAACGTGTGGTTCCTGAAGAGGGGCAGAAGCCTTTTCAGTAGCTGCAGGGGCAACAGTCTGGATGATTGACTGATCTGGCCTTGTAACACTAACCAAAATAGCCTTGCTGTTCTGGTACCGCGAAAGCTGAAAGCAAGGGGAAACTACAGCCGTAATTTTTCCCGAGGGCATTCAGCTTTGCTGTACGATTAAATAATAATGGCTTCCTCTTGGGTAAAATATTCCGGAGGTAAAATAGTCCCCCATTCGGATCTCCGGGCGGGGACTACTCAGAAGGACGTTGTTATCAGGAGACAGAAAACTGGCGTTCTACGGATCGGAGCGTAGAATGTCAGATCCCATAATCGGGCAGGTAGGTTAGAAAATTTAAAAAGGAAAATGGATAGGTTAAAGTTAGATATAGAGGGAAATAGTAAAGTTCGGTGGCAGGAGGAACAAGACTTTTGGTCAGGTGAATACTGGGTTATAAATACAAAATCAAATAGGGGTAATGCAGGAGTAGGTTTAATAATGAATAAAAAAATGGGAGTACGGGTAAGCTACTACAAACAGCATAGTGAACGCATTATTGTGCCCAAGATAGACACAAAGCCCACGTCTACTGCAGTAGTATAAGTTTATATGCCAACTAGCTCTGCAGATGACGAAGTAATTGATGAAATGTATGAGATAAAAGAAATTATTCAGGTAGTGAAGGGAGACGAAAATTTAATAGTCATAGGTGACTGGAATTCAAGCGTAGTAAAAGGGAGAGAAGGAAACATAGTAGGTGAATATGGATTGGGGGCTAAGAAATGAAAGAGGAAGCCGCCTGGTAGAATTTTGCGCAGAGCATAACTTAATCATAGCTAACACTTGGTTTAAGAATCATGATAGAAGGTTGTATACATGGAAGAACCCTGGAGATATTAAAAGGTATCAGATAGATTATATAATGGTAAGACAGAGATTTAGGAACCAGGTTCTAAATTGAAAGACATTTCCAGGGGCAGATGTGGACTCTGACCACAATCTATTGGTTATGAACTGTAGATTAAAACTGAAGAAACTGCAAAAAGGTGGGAATGTACGGAGATGGGACCTGGATAAACTGAAAGAACCAGAGGTTGTACAGAGTTTCAGGGAGAGCATAAGGCAACAATTGACAGGAATGGGGGAAAGAAATACAGTAGAAGAAGAATGGGTAACTTTTAGGGATGAAATAGTGAAGGCAGCAGAGGATCAAATAGGTAAAAAGACGAGGGCTACTAGAAACCCTTGGGTAACAGAAGAAATATTGAATTTAATTGATTAAAGGAGAAATTATAAAAATGCAGTAAATGAAGCAGGCAAAAAGGAATACAAACGTCTCAAAAATGATATCGACAGGAAGTGCAAAATGGCTAAGCACGGTTGGCTAGAGGACAAATGTAAGGATGTAGAGGCTTATCTCACTGGGGGTGAGATAGATACTGCGTACAGGAAAATTAAAGTGACCTTTGCAGAAAGGAGAACCACTTGCATGAATATCAAGAGCTCAGATGGAAATCCAGTTCAAAGCAAAGAAGGGAAAGCAGAAAGGTGGAAGGAGTATATAGAGGGTCTATACAAGGGCGATGTACTTGAGGACAATATTATGGAAATGGAAGAGGATGTAGACGTAGAGGAAATGGGAGATATAATACTGCGTGAAGAGATTGACAGAGCACTGAAAGACCTGAGTCGAAACAAGGCCCCCGGAGTAGACAACATTCCATTAGAACTACTGGCAGCCTTGGGAGAGCCAGTCCTGACAAAACTCTACCATCTGGTGAGCAAGATGTATGGGACAGGCGAAATACCGTCAGACTTCAAGAAGAATATAATAATTCAAATCCCAAAGAGAACAGGTGCTGACAGATGTGAAAATTACCGAACTGTCAGTTTAATAAGTCACAGCTGCAAAATACTAACGCGAATTCTTTACAGACGAATGGAAAAACTGATAGAAGCCGACCTCGGGGAAGATCAGTTTGGATTCCGTAGAAATGTTGGAACACGTGAGGCAATACTGACCCTACGACTTATCTTAGAAGAAAGATTAAGGAAAGGCAAACCTATGTTTCTAGCATTTATAGACTTAGAGAAAGCTTTTGACAATGTTGACTGGAATACTCTCTTTCAGATTCTGACGGTAGCAGGGGTAAAATACTGGGAGCGAAAGGCTATTTACAATTTGAACAGAAAACAGATGGCAGTTATAAGAGTGAGGGGTATGAAAGGGAAGCAGTGGTTGGGAAGGGAGTGAGACAGGGTTGTAGCCTCTCCCCGATGTTACTCAATCTGTATATTGAGCAAGCAATAAAGGAAACAAAAGAAAAGTTCGGAGTAGGTATTAAAATCCATAGAGAAGAAATAAAAACTTTGAGGTTCGCCGATGACATTGTAATTCTGTCAGAGACAGCAAGGACTTGGAAGAGCAGTTGAATGGAATGGACAGTGTCTTGAAAGGAGGGTATAAGATGAACATCAACAAAAGCAAAAGGAGGATAATGGAATGTAATCAAATTAAGTCGGGTGATGCCGAGGGAATTAGATTAGGAAATGAGACACTTAATGTAGTAAAGTAATTTTGCTATTTGGGGAGCAAAATAACTGATGATGGTCGAAGTAGAGAGGATATAAAATGTAGACTGGTAATGGCAAGGAAAGCGTTTCAGAAGAATAAAAAAATTGTTAACATCGAGTTTAGATTTAAGTGCCAGGAAGTCATTTCTAAAAGTATTTGTATGGAGTGTAGCCATGCATGGAAGTAACACGTGGACAATAAATAGTTTAGACAAGAAGAGAATAGAAGCTTTCGAAATGTGGTGCTACAGAAGAATATTGAAAATTAGATGGGTAGATCACATAACTAATGAGGGGGTATTGAATAGAATTGGGGAGAAGAGGAGCTTGTGGCACAATTTGACTAGAAGAAGGGATCGTTTGGTAGGACATGTTCTGAGACATCGAGGGATCACCAATTTAGTATTGGAGGGCAGCGTGGAGGAAAAAAATCGTAGAGGGAGACCAAGAGATGAATACACTAAGCAGGTTCAGAAGGATGTAGGCTGCAATAGGTACTGGGAGATGTAGAAGCTTGCACAGGATAGAGTAGCATGGAGAGCTGCATCAAAGCAGTCTCGGGACTGAAGACCACAACAACAACATGACGTACGAGTAAGCTCATTATGTCATCCTCTACGGATATACAACGAGAGACGTCGACATGCCAATTTTGAATCCACACAAGAAGCGATCAAAGAATTAAACATTAAGTTCTTCAGAGAAACATATGATCCTTATGTGAATAAAAAGGAGTTGAATTATCCAGAGCAGTCGAAGACCGATACTGTTTCGAAAACAACTGAATCTGTAGGCCTTGATCATCCTTCACTATACCGAGTAGTAAGTCAGTACAAGGCCACATACCTTTTTAAGTCTCTCAAGAAAGAAGAAGGAAGGTTTCGAAAGCTGTTGATGACTTTGATAGAAATTCGATACAAAGGAAATAACAAACACTTTTTTCGTAACAAATTGCCAGCATTGAACTGGTTGCTGCCGTGAAGGAAGATCGAGATTTGGACAATTTTCGGAGGACTACGTTTGATAAATTATTAAGAGAAATAAATTTTAAATTATGTTCGGCGTATACGCGATAGCATGCTAATAGACAGGGACGGCATCATTTTGTGCTCACGGCGTTATCTACGGACTATTATATTTTTGAGAGATAGAATAACACCCATTTACTTTTCAGACGAGACATGGTTGAACGCAGGCCATACCCGAAGTAACGTCTGGGTAGATACTACCATAAAATCTACTAAACGATCGTTTCTATCCGGATCATTCACCACAAACAAGGGAATACCGGTCAAAAGAAAGCGCATGATTATCAAGCACATGAGGAGCGAAGCAGGTTTCGTCGAAGGCTCTTTCTGGATTTTCGAATCCAGGCACAATGGAGATTATCATGAACAGATGTACGCCGATTCATTCAAGTAATGATTTCAAGATGTTCTTCGGCTTCAGAAAAACACAGTAAATCTTCTTGATAAGGTGCCGTACCATTCTCGTGGAAACGATAAATTCCCAGTGCGAATTCCAATAAGCAAGTGCAAACGATACTGGTACACCTGCCTAATATCGCGTAGGGCTCCCGCGAGCACGCAGAAGTGCCGCAACACAAATAGCATGAACTTGACTAAAATCTGAAAGAGTGCTGGAGGGAACTGACACCATGAATCCTGCAGGGCTGTCCATAAATCGGTAAGTGTGCGAAGGGGTGGATATATTTTCCGACCAGCATGTTGCAACGCATCCCAAATATGTTCAATAATGTTCATATCTGAGGAGTATGGTGGGCAGTGGAAGTGTTTAAACTCAGAAAAGTGTTCCTGGAGCCATTTCGCAGCAATTATGGACGTGTGGGGTATCACATTGTGCTATTGCACTTGCCCAAGTCCGTCGGAATGAACAATGGACATGAGTGGATGCAGGTGATCATCGTGTCACCTGTCAGAGTCATATCTAGACGTATCAGGGGTCCCGGATCACTCCCACTGCACACGCCCCACATAATTACAGTGCCTCCACCAGCTTGAACAGTCCCCTGCTGACATGCAGGTTCCATGGATTCATGAGGTTGTCTCCATACCCGTATATTTACATTCGCTCGATACAATTTGAAACGAGACTCGTCCTAACAGACAACATGTTTCCAGTCATAAACAGTCCAATATCGGTGTTGACGGGCCCAGGCGAGGCGTAAGCCCTTATGTCGTGCAGTCATCAAGGGTACACGAGTGGGACTTCGGCTCCGAAAGCTCATATCAATGATGTTTGTTGAATAGTTCGCACGCTGACACTTGTTGATGGCCCAGCATTGAAATATGCAGTAATTTGCGGAACGACTGCACTTCTGTCAAGTTAAACGATTCTCTTCAGTCGTTTATGGTCCCGTTGGTCCAGGATCTTTTTCCGCCCGCAGCGATGTCGGAGATTTGATGTTTTACCGGATTGCTGATATTCACGGTACACTCGTGACATGGTCGTAAGGGAAAATCCCCACTTCGTCGCTACCTCGGAGATGCTGTGTACCATCGCTCGTGTACCGACTATAACAACACGTTCAAGCTCACTTAGTTCTTGATAACCTGCCATAGTATTTAACAATTGTGACTTTTTTAAATTAAAAAAAAAAGAAGTGGAGCCCCTCCAGGCCCACACCAGCATGATGGCCAACACAATAGGTCTACTGCCATCTCTGCATAAGGATTAGTATTCACTGAAGTGAGGTGTCGCAGGATGTTGGTACTGCGATGTTTGCGTACGTCTGGTTAAGGTTAACCATTAATACGCGCTGATCTGGAAGACACTTTTTGTGTTATATAGGCGTTGCCGACCGCAGCCCCGTATTCTGCCTGTTTACATATCTCTGTATTTGAATACGCATGCCTATACCAGTTTCTTTGACGCTCCTGTGTATGTGAGAATGGCTAAATTCTAAAAATACGGCTTTTAAAGACGAAATGTTGAAGAAAAATCTACTAGACGTCATTAAAAAATAATATAAAAAAATAAAACATATTAGGACACAGCGAATACGTAATACATGAAATGGCTAAAAGTTTGGTGAGAACTGTTCTTCGAATTCCTTCGTAACACTGTGAACCAAACGCCGTCGAGGTAGTATGGACCAGAGTCAAGAGCTATGTTGCAGCAAAAACCAGAACTTAGGTCGGAAGTTAAAGAACTATTAGAACTAGCAGTAATAACAACGACTGCAAAAGAGTGGAACAAATGTCCTCTACGTGATGAAAACAGCTGAAACTCAAATGCGGAAGTTAAACTGCATTATAGGGGAGAAAGAAATGCTTTTTGTTATAAACCCGAAAGAAATTGGTTGAATTTCGACAGAATAAACTATGTTTTATCCTTCCTTCATCATTGTTGTAATTGCAATGTTATTAAAAACTAGTATTTGAGTCTTTTTTGCCGCCTGTCGGTTTTTTACTCTTTCTTTTGTAGCTTTGCGAAAGAGGATCATAATTCAAGAATGAAATTCGTGTGGTCAACGGCACAGCGTGCACAAAATGTTTTCGACGCCCTTCATTTCACAGGAACAAGTGGTGGTCGGTCACGTGAAAATGTTTATGTTTCGTACCACCTCTCGCTAAATAGACTCTTGACTTGTTTCTTCTAAGGGTTTTACCAAGAGAGTCAACTGCCACTTTTTACACCATACACATAACTTTCCTAAATCCTTTAGTAAATGGTTTTGATCACCTGATGATTTTAAGAGACGATAGCACTCACTGTCTCATGTAAATGAGTGCTTCATCCGCAAACAAACCAAGAGGCCTGCTCAGGTTGCCTCCTAGACCATTTATATTGATCAGGAACAGGAGAGTGTTTATAACCCTTTCTTGGGTACAACTAGACATCACTTATTAATTACATTACCACAGAACTGTCAAGTGTGACACTTATTGTGTCTTTTCCCACAGTCTAGCTGAGTAGCATCTTATCGATTGTTGTCAAACTGCTTGCTGGCTTCTGTCTCGGGTTCTTCGACCGACGTTTGTTTGATGATTTTTCTGACGTTTCGCCAGCACGAGCGACTGGCATTGTCAAAGCTTCACCCTCCGTTGTTGTTAGTGGACTGGAGTCGAGCTCCCGGCCGCAGATTCTATGTACAGTCGTGGACAAAACTAGAGAGACCTCCCACCTTTTCGTTATGCTGATCCGCACAGCTTTTAAGTCTGCTGCACAGCATGACAGGTAAGGCGGCGAAGTGCTACCAATATACTATGCACAGGCATGAAATTGAAAAACTATCCGAACTTTGTCAGACTGTTTTCAATCAGCCGGCCGAAGTGGCCGTGCGGTTAAAGGCGCTGCAGTCTGGAACCGCAAGACCGCTACGGTCGCAGGTTCGAATCCTGCCTCGGGCATGGATGTTTGTGATGTCCTTAGGTTAGTTAGGTTTAACTAGTTCTAAGTTCTAGGGGACTAATGACCTCAGCAGTTGAGTCCCATAGTGCTCAGAGCCATTTGAACCATTTATTTTTGTTTTCAATCATGTGTAAGACTATACTAATGCTGATTGGTGTGTTAAACACAACACGTAAATATAGGATATGAATGAACGAAGAAACGATAATTAGTATGAACTGAACTAATAAAAATGAATTTCAGCTTTTCGAGATAACACAGCTGTTTTAGTAAGACGAAGTACCCCAGATCATTAGGAATTAGCAAAATATTATGCGCATTCGGCCGCGAAACGGTCTGTGTCAACGTTCAGATCAGTCATACTGGATTACTGTTGCTGACCTACAATGAAAGTGTGCAAATTTAGCAATACGTGAAGATTCATAACGAAATTCAGTTAAAAATCATTCAGTGCCACACTTAAGTCAATTCAGTTATTGACAGAAGCGGGAAAAGTAGGCAGTAATAAGTATGAAATTCTACAAGAGTTTCATATTGACATCCACAAGGCGCCGGTACAGAATAAAGGTAGCAATAAAACGCATTGGCGGAGCGAGAATTTCGTAAAATTGCTTTACTCATAGTCTATCTGCCTCCATCGAGATTAGAACCGAAATGAAACCAGACCTCCTTTGCAGTAGCAAACACCTTTCACTACGCTAGCAGACAACCCAGGCAAACATCCCTCTATTACTGCCCCAGACATGTATAAGCCGGCAATTTCGCAATGAAAATGGCAAAATGATTTGCGCTATCTGTTGCGTAGAGCCTTCTGGACTCAAAAACATGAATTTTCTACCTCTATGTCACCGCTTATGTAACAATAATTCGGGATGTTTATCGAAATAAATTTAGTACGATAATTCTGCACCACCCCAGGAAATAAACGGCTACATAGCTGCCAAACGTATTCTGCAATGTTTCGAATTCTCCATTAGACTCCAGGAAACGTTCATAGCTAGTTATCAGTTGGAATGCTTGCACTTCTAAAACGTGGTGGCGTTAATACTGGGATCTGAAATACCACGTGTATAGGCAAATAGATTTTATTTGCGTTCCTGTAACCGTGATTTAGATCGAAAGCGTAGCTACGATTAATATGCTGATGTATCGACTGCAAATAGAACATTTCGAATAAAGAGTAGGGGAATTATTTATGCGGCTTGATCTTCAGTAACTGTCGTAGCTATTTTCATTGTTAGGATTTCGTCAGCTAAATCGGTAAAAATGGAACCCTACTAGTCTCACTTTCTTGACCGTCTATCTGTCTACACAACCCTTAAAACCCGATTACCTAGAGTGCGGGTAGACATAATAAGCAGAAATGTATCGCACTTCCAGCGGTATACGGTCAATTGGTGGTGTAAAAAAGTGAGCTTCTTTGTCAACGCAATCTAAAGATACGGCCGTTCATCTAAAGAAAATTTTTTCGCGAAAGGTCAAGAAATGGCTATAAGAACTATGCGACCAAACTGCCTAGGTCATCAGTCCCCTAGACCTAGAACTACTTAAACCTACATAACCTGAGGAAATCAAACACATCCATGCTCGAGGTAAGATTCCAAGCTGCGACTGAAACTGCTGCGCGGTTCGTGACTGAAGCGCCTAGAACAGCTCGGCCACCGCACCCGGCGAAACCCTTTTCACCTCTTGTATAATGATAATATATACTGTCTAGTGAGGATAAAGTGTATTCGCCAGCAACTCAGACCGTTTGATCACGTAACTTTTACGAAGCAACATTCAAATTTTGTTCGAAGTCGTCTGCAATATCCACTTATAAACACTCTTGGAACGTCGTATGCGATATCCACTTCTGAGGACGCTGGCAGATACTACAGTACCATAACAAGTAATTAAGAATTTATTGTTATTGGTCCATGCATGACACCATATTTCAGAATCAATTTAACGCACCTAGATGTTTGTCTATGGCTGAAGATAATGAACAATAAATAAATAAACGGCAAACAACTTCGATGTTCAAATCATAGGGAACTCACATGTCGCAATTACAACATAATTTTGTTGTTACATTTACTTGACTACATCTACAGGATTTCTTTGCAATCCAGACTTACGTGCCTGGCAGAGGGTTCATCGAACCACATTCGGACTATTTATCTACCGTCGCACTCTTTAACAGCATGTGGAAAAAAGTACCACTTAAATCTTTTCTCACGAACCCTGAATTACATTATTCCTATGGTCATTTCTTCCTGTATAAGTTCCCGAGGAAATAATGTTTTGGCATTCAGAGCAGATGTTGGTGATTGAAATTGCGGAAAAAGATCTCGCGGCAACAAAAAACGCTTTTGTTTTCATGAATGTCACCCCAACTCACTTATCAAATCTGGGACTCTCTCTCCCCTATTTCGTGACATTACAAATCGTGCTACCGTTCCTTGGACGTTTTTGGCGTGCACCGTCAATCACGTTTGTCAAGGATCCCATACCGCGCAGGAATACTACAGCAGTGGACGAAAAACGTAGTGTACGTATTGTTTTCAGTAGACCAGTTGCGTATTCTTAATGTGCGGCCAATAAAACGCAGTCTTTCGTTTGCTTTCCCAACAAAAGTATGTTGCGATCGTTCCGGTTTAAGTTTTACTTGGTACTGATAGTATTTCAACTTCTGTTCTGTCATGTAACCGAAAGTTAATTACATATGAATGTAGCATCTGTTCCCGAAAGAACAGATACAATTGATGACCGTGCAGCTTCTCTAGAATGAAATGATAATTAAATCGACACCCTAGGTGCAACAGGCGTTGATATACATCATTGGGGTCTTGCTGAAAATGTATGTCCCAACCGGGACTCGAAGTTGGGATCTCCTACTTACATGGCAGACGCTCTATCCACCTGAGCCACCGAGGGCACAGAGGATAGTGCGCCTGCAGGGACTTATTCCATGCACGCTCCCCGTGAGACGCACATTCCCAACATGTCCACACTACTACATTCGTAGTGCTCCTGATAGATGTTTGCCCATCACACTCATTACTTGTGGCAGATTAATCTATGCCCCAACTCGCACGGGACTTGTTAGATTAATCTGCCACGAGTAATAAGTGTGATGGGAAAACATCGATTAGGCGCACTACGAATGTAGTGGTGTGGACATGTTGGGAATGTGGGTCTCACGTGGAGTGTGCAGGGGATAAATCCCGGCAGGCGCACTATCCTCTGTGCCCTCGGTGGCTCAAATGGATGCCGCCACGGTAGCTCAGGGTATTCGGTCAGAGGGCTGCTCTCCCTCTGTAATAAAACAACTGAGTAAAGAAATCAACGATCAACTTGAACGGATGTCTTGTAAAGTCCGCCCAGACAAAACGCAACGACAATACCGAAGAAAATGGAAAAGAAAGGATGGATAGAGCGTCTGCCATGTAAGCAGGAGATCCAGAGTTCGGGTCCCGGTCGGGGCACACATTTTCAACATGACCCCAATGATGTATATCAACACCTGTTTGCAGCTAGTGTGTCGATTTAATTATCATTTCATTCTAGAGCTAATTATTGATACTGGACACAGCTTTCCTGTTTAATGTATTCCTCATTGATCAGAGTGCACTACTCGTACGCCACACGTAACTGTTTCAAAGTATTACATTGTTACTGATGTTACCAAGTTGCAATATTCATCTAAACTTGCCGTTTTGAAACAAAGGAAAATATTATAGCGAAATATGGCAACTAAGAAGCGGACTCTCCAAATAAACAAACAATTCTGGTTCAAGACGTTGCAAAGGTCTACTACACAGTAACTTAAATTAGGAGCAAAGTCCATTAGTGGATCATTATCAGGAAAACCAGCCCTCATAATGCAAACTGCCACTACAAGAACGAAAGTTTCCAAAACTGTCAGTCTGTAGTCGAGGACGCCGGCCGGAGTGGCCGTGCGGTTCTAGGCGCTACAGTCTGGAGCCGAGCGACCGCTACGGTCGCAGGTTCGAATCCTGCTTCGGGCATGGATGTGTGTGATGTCCTTAGGTTTGTTAGGTTTAATTATTTCTAAGTTCTAGGCGACTGATGACCTCAGAAGTTAAGTCGCATAGTACTCAGAGCCATTTGAACCATTTTGTAGTCGAGGAAATTGGACGCATTCTGTCTACTGAATCGCAACGCACGCTACTTAAGGGGGGACTCGCATAGTGTCATACCCCGATCTTGCTAAAACTTCGCTCAGTGAAATAGGGGACAAAATAAGCGAAGACGTGTCTCGGCTTATCTGCATACACTTGACTGCTTCTGAGAAAACGACGGTCAAAGATTTCAATGCACTGTTGCTATGGTGTAGATACCTTTTAGCGTGTAAGGATTCAATTGAAGCGGTGGCTCAGCGGCTACCGTCGCATCTTCAGAACTTTGCGCTGCGAGTTCGAAACCCGGTTGTTCCCTTTTTTCCCCTCACTCTCTGAATTATCTACGAATGTTTATTCCAGTTTATGTTGAAACAATGTTGTCCTTATTCGTCAAGTAATTTACTGTGTAATGAAAGAAGTTAAAAAATAAACGAATAAGAAAATGATGTGAAATATTTATGAATGTCCTTACAACCTTACAGGTTGTAAGGAGGTTCAAAAATACACTCCTGGAAATGGAAAAAAGAACACATTGACACCGGTGTGTCAGACCCACCATACTTGCTCCGGACACTGCCAGAGGGCTGTACAAGCAATGATCACACGCACGGCACAGCGGACACACCAGGAACCGCGCTGTTGGCCGTCGAATGGCGCTAGCTGCGCAGCATTTGTGCACCGCCGCCGTCAGTGTCAGCCAGTTTGCCGTGGCATACGGAGCTCCATCGCAGTCTTTAACACTGGTAGCATGCCGCGACAGCGTGGACGTGAACCGTATGTGCAGTTGACGGACTTTGAGCGAGGGCGTATAGTGGGCATGCGGGAGGCCGGGTGGACGTACCGCCGAATTGCTCAACACGTGGGGCGTGAGGTCTCCACAGTACATCGATGTTGTCGCCAGTGGTCGGCGGAAGGTGCACGTGCCCGTCGACCTGGGACCGGACCGCAGCGACGCACGGATGCACGCCAAGACCGTAGGATCCTACGCAGTGCCGTAGGGGACCGCACCGCCACTTCCCAGCAAATTAGGGACACTGTTGCTCCTGGGGTATCGGCGAGGACCATTCGCAACCGTCTCCATGAAGCTGGGCTACGGTCCCGCACACCGTTAGGCCGTCTTCCGCTCACGCCCCAACATCGTGCAGCCCGCCTCCAGTGGTGTCGCGACAGGCGTGAATGGAGGGACGAATGGAGACGTGTCGTCTTCAGCGATGAGAGTCGCTTCTGCCTTGGTGCCAATTATGGTCGTATGCGTGTTTGTCGCCGTGCAGGTGAGCGCCACAATCAGGACTGCATACGACCGAGGCACACAGGGCCAACACCCGGCATCATGGTGTGGGGAGCGATCTCCTACACTGGCTGTACACCACTGGTGATCGTCGAGGGGACACTGAATAGTGCACGGTACATCCAAACCGTCATCGAACCCATCGTTCTACCATTCCTAGACCGCCAAGGGAACTTGCTGTTCCAACAGGACAATGCACGTCCGCATGTATCCCGTGCCACCCAACGTGCTCTAGAAGATGTGAGTCAAATACCCTGGCCAGCAATATCTCCGGATCTGTCCCCCATTGAGCATGTTTGGGACTGGATGAAGCGTCGTCTCACACGGTCTGCACGTTCAGCACGAACGCTGGTCCAACTGAGGCGCCAGGTGGAAATGGCATGGCAAGCCGTTCCACAGGACTACATCCAGCATTTCTACGATCGTCTCCATGGGAGAATAGCAGCCTGCATTGCTGCGAAAGGTGGATATACACTGTACTAGTGCCGACATTGTGCATGCTCTGTTGCCTGTGTCTACGTGCCTGTGGTTCTGTCAGTGTGATCATGTGATGTATCTGACCCCAGGAATGTGTCAATAAAGTTTCCCCTTCCTGGGACAATGAATTCACGGTGTTCTTATTTCAATTTCCAGGAGTGTATTCCACATTATTTTCTTATTCGTTTATTTTTTAAATTCATTATTTACACAGAAAGTTAATTGACGAATAATGACAACATTATTTCAACATAAATTCGAAAATACATTCGTAGATAATTCGGATAGAGAGGGAGGAAAAAATAATTATAAAAAAACACCAATATGGTCTCGAACTCGGGAATCGAAGTTAAGATGGAACGCCGGTAGCCACTGATCCACCGCTTCAATTGCATTCTCGTGCTCAAAAGGTAGCTACACTGTAGTAACAGCGCGTTGATAACTTTGACCATCGTTTCCTCGGAAACGGTCGAGTGTTCGCTTATTTGGCCACTCCTCCACTGAGCAAAGTTTTCGGACAATCAGCGTATGGCCCCTGGCGAGTTCCGCTCGTTAGTCGAGTCGTTTCTTACGCCCGACGAGAACTATTTATGCCTCAGAGTAAACTGCGCCACTTGGAAACACGGCGAGCGAGGATAAACACGTTTTCCTTCTTATAAGGCAACCATCTACAATTAAAATTCATGGAGTGTTCTTCAGGTTGCCTCAGATATTTCTGAAATGTTTGTTGCGTTAGACTGCCGTATAAGCTAAACGTAAACGTTTCATTTCATGTTATATTTATCAGGATAAGACATGACAAGAGCGGACCAGCCCCTTCTGAGAAAAATTACAGATTCTAAGTTGCTCCACTATGTAATGACACGGGTACGGCTTGCGATCTCTCCTTTATGCCACTGATTTCCGTGTTACACACGTTGCGTTGTGGCTGCAGTCGTGGAGGAGGCAGTCTGTTTCCTACTAGCACTGTTTTCGCAGCAGATATTAACCGCGACGAATCATTCAGTCAACGCTAAATTGCCCATCTGGCTGAGGCAGACAAGAGCGCTATAATAGCACTCCATGCAGAGGGATTTTCAAATGACTGTATAACAAGAACTATGGGTCTTCACAAGTCGACGGTAGCCAGGAGGATTAGACGAAAGGAAGGGGGTGAATGGAAGGCCTCATGGTCGTCGCCGCAAAATTACAGCAGCTCAGGATCGGCAGACACTCCTTTTCAGTGAGAACCACCCATTTGTCAACGTACGACAAATTCAGCAGACTTTGGGTCTCAATGTTAGCAGTAAGACCGTCACTCGTCGTCTAAGGGAAAGTGGACTGAGAGCAAGAAGCGCTGCTGTGAAAGAGACATTGACTCTTTCCCACACAGAAGCCTGCCTTGTTTTTGCTGCTGAAAATATCTACAAACCTCTTCAGTTTTTGAGGCGAGTGATTTTCACGGTCGAAAAAGTTTTCTCTACGGCATCAACCAGGAAAGTACTTATTTACCGACCAAAAGGTGCTAGGTATAATCCAAAATATATTTACAGTTGCCGAAGGAGTGGCAGGGAGTCGGTAACGGTATGAGCATGGATATCGGCCTAAGGATGTGGGCTCCTGTGGGAAGTGGAAGGGAGACTTGATGCTCGTAGTTACATATCAGTTCTGGAGAACGTGATGTTGCCTTCTGTGACAGAAATATTTGGCGATGATCATATCATGTTCCAACAAGATCGCTCGCCTATTCATATGGCACGTGTGGTTAAGAAGTGGTTCGACGACCATAGTAATATTACTGTAAAGGAATGGCCACCTAAAGCAGCTGACATGAATCCCATTGAGAATAATTGGGCAGAAATGGTCAGAGTAACACGGGAAAAGGGACAGTCACCGTCGACTCGCCGACAACTTTCTGATATGATTCATGACGCTTGAGATGAGTTACTTGAATCTCCTAGTTATGTGGCTACATTTGTGGGCTCAATGCCCAACAGACTTTGAGCCGTTGCGGAAACTAAAGGAAGCTATACGCGATACTAAGCAGCATCAGCAGAGGTGTTTTTCTTTTCAGCTCTTAACAAATTAGCTGCAACAGATGTTTCAAGTTATTTTTTTTTACGGACGTATATTTTATATAATTTTAAGGAAACGCAGTAAGTGGAATCGGGACAAAAAAATCAATTCCTAACAAGATACGTAATATTTAATTTTCTAAGAAAAGAAATACTCATGCTATATATATGCATGCAGTCTCTAAAAATACATGACACACATGTACACTCCTGGAAATGGAAAAAAGAACACATTGACACCGGTGTATCAGACCCACCATACTTGCTCCGGACACTGCCAGAGGGCTGTACAAGCAATGATCACACGCACGGCACAGCGGACACACCAGGAACCGCGCTGTTGGCCGTCGAATGGCGCTAGCTGCGCAGCATTTGTGCACCGCCGCCGTCAGTGTCAGCCAGTTTGCCGTGGCATACGAAGCTCCATCGCAGTCTTTAACACTGGTAGCATGCCGCGACAGCGTGGACGTGAACCGTATGTGCAGTTGACGGACTTTGAGCGAGGGCGTATAGTGGGCATGCGGGAGGCCGGGTGGACGTACCGCCGAATTGCTCAACACGTGGGGCGTGAGGTCTCCACAGTACATCGATGTTGTCGCCAGTGGTCGGCGGAAGGTGCACGTGCCCGTCGACCTGGGACCGGACCGCAGCGACGCACGGATGCACGCCAAGACCGTAGGATCCTACGCAGTGCCGTAGGGGACCGCACCGCCACTTCCCAGCAAATTAGGGACACTGTTGCTCCTGGGGTATCGGCGAGGACCATTCGCAACCGTCTCCATGAAGCTGGGCTACGGTCCCGCAAACCGTTAGGCCGTCTTCCGCTCACGCCCCAACATCGTGCAGCCCGCCTCCAGTGGTGTCGCGACAGGCGTGAATGGAGGGACGAATGGAGACGTGTCGTCTTCAGCGATGAGAGTCGCTTCTGCCTTGGTGCCAATGATGGTCGTATGCGTGTTTGGCGCCGTGCAGGTGAGCGCCACAATCAGGACTGCATACGACCGAGGCACACAGGGCCAACACCCGGCATCATGGTGTGGGGAGCGATCTCCTACACTGGCTGTACACCACTGGTGATCGTCGAGGGGACACTGAATAGTGCACGGTACATCCAAACCGTCATCGAACCCATCGTTCTACCATTCCTAGACCGGCAAGGGAACGTGCTGTTCCAACAGGACAATGCACGTCCGCATGTATCCCGTGCCACCCAACGTGCTCTAGAAGGTGTAAGTCAACTACCCTGGCCAGCAAGATCTCCGGATCTGTCCCCCATTGAGCATGTTTGGGACTGGATGAAGCGTCGTCTCACGTGGTCTGCACGTCCAGCACGAACGCTGGTCCAACTGAGGCGCCAGGTGGAAATGGCATGGCAAGCCGTTCCACAGGACTACATCCAGCATCTCTACGATCGTCTCCATGGGAGAATAGCAGCCTGCATTGCTGCGAAAAGTGGATATACACTGTACTAGTGCCGACATTGTGCATGCTCTGTTGCCTGTGTCTATGTGCCTGTGGTTCTGTCAGTGTGATCATGTGATGTATCTGACCCCAGGAATGTGTCAATAAAGTTTCCCCTTCCTGGGACGATGAATTCACGGTGTTCTTATTTCCATTTCCAGGAGTGTATACTGTTCTTCTGGAGGGCTCTATCTTTTAACATGGGCTGGGGGGTGGTCCTGTCGGTTACTTTTCGTGGTGGGGCAATGTTTTTAACGTTTGCAACGTAACAGAGACGCGAAAGAGTCTCACGCTAAAACTTGCGGCTGGTGTGGCCCTTTTAATGTTATCGTAAGATCTATACTGTTCTTCTGGAGTGCTCTATTTTTGACATGGGCTGCGGTGTGGTCCTGTCGGTTAGCTGGCTACGTGGGTGTCCGTCCCTTATCGTAGGGCCTTCTAGCTTAACACGGTTCTGCTCTCGGTTTCTGTTCTCGTTTCTCCCCTCGGAACTGCGTCTGTCTCACGGTGGGAAGGTATGACATGCATTTAGGCATTCTTGTGTTAGTCTGTGGCATTCCATTTGCTCACTCGTTACTCGTGTTACTTTGGTTAATTTAATGTCACGATTTATTCGGAGCTATGTGACATACTACTGGATTTGCTTATCATGTCATGGTTTTCATGGAAGGTGTTGGATTTGCCTGACACCTTACAATTGCACTCAGGTCATGAGTGGGCAACTGTTCCACAATTAAATATTCTGAGGCCTTGTGATGTCCTGGGATATTTTATTAATAATGGTTCCTGTGCTATTGCAGAAAATGTAGATGATAAGGGAAATCTCATACGCACCGCCTATTTCACAGAAATCCGAGTGGTTAGTTTTGCAGTTATTTTAGTTCCGATACAGCGGTGCATTAGCAATTCCATATTAAAATTTCAAAAATATCCATCCGCATCGTCAGTTCCAGTAGCTACTTCGGATTAACCGCGTCAAAATCTAAAAACAGTATACCTACTTTTGTTTAGCAACTCCAAGTTGAGCTTTTTGTACCTCTATGTTCACTCAATATTTGTGTCAATGAGCAACCATTTGCTGCACTACTCTGATATGACCCTATCACAGGTCGAAGAACGTACTTTAACATCTTTATTGTTCTTGCTATAATAGTAAAGTGGGAATTTAGTAGTGTAATCTTTTACAGCTGTAGTCAAGAGTTTTTCTTAATTAATTCTATTAGGCCCTTTGTAAAGGAGGAATGAAAGGAATTTCTTGAAAGTTGTTAATTGAAAATGGTATCGAGTTCCTCGTTAGTTAAGTCTGAAAATTTGACATAAAATTAGACGGAAAACACATTTGGTCCCACTGCCTCTTTCTGTGGATATCCCACAGTTGTTTCTTTTATTTTGGGACTAGTTATTTCGTTTGTGAGTTCTCTGTTCTGGTGATTTTCCACGCTGGCAGGGTCGTCAGCGGATAAGCTGTCTACCGCGCTTTGTGGGTCTCATTCGGAAAAAAAGTCTAATATAACTGTTAACTGTGCGTAGTTTAATAATGTTGTGTTCGTTATAGTCGTTCCCTTAGTCATCCTTGAGTGTCATAAGGTCTTGTTTTGCTTGCGTGTTTTAATTTTTAGGTGACTTGTCATAGCACTTAAGATACCTGATTAATATTATATTGAGTCTAGCACTGACTTCATTCACTTTCAAAATTTTGCATATGAAGGTGGTTATTTTCGCTTTGAGAAGTTTTGTTTTTAAAACATTTTCCATGGAACTGATGGAATTATCCTATTGCTGTCGAAAAACTGTGATTCACCAGCCTAACGTTCTTCTCTTTCAGAAACCAGAATCTTTATTGTTGTCACCATTCTAACCTCATGCGTTACGCAGCCGTCTCTAATGTATTTCAGGCAAGTTTCCTGAACTGCTAGGCATAGAACGCTGTGACCTTATCTGATCTGCCACACACCAGACGACGCACTTTGTAGCCCTTAATTTAAACTCACATCCTAATCTAACCACAAGCTCATGATGTGTAACGTCGCCGAGAAAACAATGGTCATCAGTTTACAGCAGAACTAAAATCACGATCGCTTTGTTCAAGGTGATTAAAGTTAATCCCTACGAGCATACTGAGGACAGTAAAATTTCAGTTTAAGCGTTAAAAGCAAACAAACATTTCTCGCTATCATTGATTACCTGAAACTATATTCTCACCAGCAACAAGAGCAGAAGCGTTAACAGCAGATTAACAGTCCTGGCTGGTACTTGGGTGCAGATTATAGGCGACACAGACAGATTCCAAAAAATGTTCAAATGTGTGTGAAATCTTATGGGACTTAACGGCTAAGGTCATCAGTCCCTAAGCTTACACATTACTTAACCTAAATTATCCTAAGGACAAACACACACACCAATGCCCAAGGGAGGACTCGAATCTCCGCCGGGACCAGCCGCACAGCCCATGACTGCAGCGCCTAAGACCGCTCGGCTAATCCCGCGCGGCGGGCAGATTCCAAACGAAAAAAGAATGAAAGGAAGAAAAATAAGATCAAATAAAAAACTCGATACAATGATGAAAATAACGATGCAAAGTATTGGAAATTAAAAAAATTATATTTACTCCAGTTAATTAAATAAAAATCATTATCAAAGTCTTTTTATTGGATTTAGAATTTAATAGATTCCCTACATTTCATGAGATTCGAACTTGTGACTTTCTACACCTCAGGTTTATATGCTAACCACTGTGCTACGCAAGTACAGCATATTAAATCGTAATCTATATGACTCTGGGGCCCCATTCGCAGCGATGAATTGCAGCTTTCAGAAATTCGAGTTCACGCAATGTCGTGAAAAGCTATCTAATGTAAGCCTATTTCTGTGATTACAATAAATGTGTGTGTGATGCTGAATCGAGTCTTATGCAGCGGGATTCAGTAGTGTTTGGTTAGTGTGGTGTATGAAACGTACGTATTTCGTTAATATCGGTGGTGGTGGTGGTGGTGGTGGTGGTGTGTGTGTGTGTGTGTGTGTGTGTGTGTGTGTGTGTGTGTGTTTGTGGTGTGTGTTTCTCATGTACCACAAAATGCGAAATAAAAGAATCTGACTCTGGATTCATGATTGAAACACGTCAAAAAAGAAAGCTGAACGAGGTACTAGAAGTGAACTGACGAAATGTTTTGGCAGTCTGGCAACGGCGAAGGGTTCCGGAGTGACATTGGGTGCTCTGTTTGGAGGAAACCAGCTTCAGCGTGTGAAGTGTCAACTATCAATCGGACTATAATTAAATCGGCTACCTTATTCAAGCATCATGTGTCTGGAATCTTATCAAAATGCTTCTTCCTTTGAGTCTGTTTCTGAAATATCATGTTTGACGTAACGCCAGTGTAGAAGAATACCAACTCTTTTGTGCTGGGAAGACGGCTACGTAATCGTCACTAATGCAGTTTCATTCCAGAAGAAAATGGTGTAACGAACCTTATCTAGCTTTCGCGCATATTTAATTCAATCACATAAACCAAAAATATTTTTCACTCAGGTTCTGTACAAACTCAATAACAATTTGCAAAAATCCTATGTATGACGACAGTTGTCAGTGAAAAGGTATCAATATTTTGTGGTTATTACTTATTGGCGTGTTGGAAAGAGTACATTGATGTGCCATGTTAACTATCGTTGCAGTACAATGTCAACAGCTGCACATATTCCAGTAACGTAGTGCGGTAATAAATGCAGTCACCCACACGTTGCTTTTAACTAGCTACGAATTTAGATTCCCCTGTTACTCGTACACAGTGATCCTCGGAACTGAACGTATAATCCGTAACGTATAAACAGAGCTAAAAATACTGTCGGGTTCGGAGCGGAGCGCGAGTGATTTAATTTTCAAGAAGGGTGTGTTTTCTCGCTGAAGTGAAAATTCGTGTCCAGTTAGTTCGCATCTACCCTTCGATTAAATGTATACTGACGTTCCGATATATCTGGTGTGAACCACTACTGACGTGGGAGTGGCAGAATGTAGGATTGCGCTTCGAAATAAAACACCAGAAACGTACGAGAATCGACGGTTTACTAATACGAAACGTGACTGATATTTGAACGTAATTAGTTCGGTGTTCTACCCCCGTCTCTATGCACGCGAATGATAACGGGTGGAAGCAAAATGGATGTTGAAAATTCTGCCGCTGTGGACCTGTACCCATTTCGTCATGCTATAATGTGACTGTTTCAGTAAGATTCAGCTGCTCTCATCACAAAAAGTAAAACTGAAGTGCCCACGAGATTAGTGCTTAGCTTGGCGCAGTTGCAGGGTAGCCTTCAGTTTAATGTAGACTCCCAACATCTAGGTAATTTGGCATTTTTCAAATACACTAATCATCACCGAATGAGTAAATGATATTTGAGCATATTAAGACGGCATCTGTGATGTTAGCACACTAGTGTCACATACTTCGTTAACAAACAAATATCTTTCAAATTTCACTCTAAGAACTGAAGGCATTCTTTTAAGACTGTTTCCTCCGTCAGTCAGAATAGTCATATTACTATGCGTGTTTGAACCAGCTCTTTGCCTCTTAGATTAAGAAACTAGTTTCTAAATATGTAATAAAATGAAACACCTGCAGCCGTCTTTTAGATGTTATTTATTATCTAGCAAACAGTTGGTGGTTGATGGTTGCAGACACAATATCGCTGTTGCAGTAGTATACGGAAGCCAGTTCGTAGATGTTGGCTATTGATGGGATCATGTATACGATTGGAGTTCACACCCTCAGCGTAAGTTAAGACCTGAAGACTGAGTCACCGAAACTGTTTACTAAACAAAATTAACATCGAAACGATGGCTGCTGATGTTTCAATGTATTACATAAGTGAACGGATTAGGTCCCACAAACCTTAAGTCAGAGGGATGGACGTACAATAAAATAAGCGAAACATACTCACTGTTTCACCATCCCTTTAACAAGAATTCTAAGATCGTTTTAAAGGTATTTATATTCACATCTATCCAAAGTATCAATACTTTGAAGGGAAGCTCTCCTTCATATTTAAACGTAAGTAGTTTGTCTGGTTACTGCCGGTTACTGTGGCAGCCTAAATCTATGTAGTGACGTCATAGTTATCCCGACACTAATATTCGTCTGACTGACATGAACTGTATGCAGATGTTGTAGGTAGCAGTTACGATCTAATTTGAATGTAAATTTGGAATTACGAATAGTGGAGCTACAATTCAGATCCTACTCTTCAGCGTAACATTTTACCTTCAATATATGTAGATGGTTTTTTCAGTACTAGGCGCCCTTATGTAGACCTTTGTTCCATTCGCCTTTGGTCGTATCTCTCACTGCGGAAAATAAATCAACAGTTGGAATGTTTTACTACTGCATTTTATTCATTACTGCATTCTTTGCCAGTTGGTTGCACTTCTCTTTCTCCACAATCCAAACATTGTCACTTGGTCCATGTGAATAAGACTTCTACACCATTTCATCATTGATCTGAGTAGTAAGGCTTTGGGACTGCTGGTTCATGGTCTATAAGCTTAGTGCAGTACTTTCCTTAGTACTATCCCCATGAAGTCACACGCTGGGGTTGCCCACAAGAAGGGATAGGAGTTTAGCAAGGATAGTTGCAGGATGCTTTTGATACGGTACTCAAAGGTACGAGCACACGGAATAGATTCTCAGATATGTGAGTGGTTCGAAAACTTCTTAAGCAGTAGAACCCAATACGCTGTCCTCGACGGCAAGTGTTGATCAGAGAGAAAAGTACGATCAGGAGTGCCCCGGGGAAGCGTCATAGGAGCGCTGTTATTCTCTGTATACAAAAATGATCGCATGAACAGGATGAGCAGTAATCTGCGGCTATTTGATGGTTCAAATGGGTCTGAGCAGTATGGGACTTAACATCTATGGTCATCAGTCCCTTAGAACTTAGAACTACTTAAACCTAATTAACCTAAGGACAGCACAGAACACCCAGTCATCACGAGGCAGAGAAAATCCCTGACCCCGCCGGGAATCAAACCCGGAAATCCGGGCGTGGGAAGCGATAACGCTACCGCACGACTACGAGCTGCGGACTGCGGCTATTTGATGACGATGCTGTGGTGTACAGAAAGTTATCATCGTTTAGTAACTTTACGAGGATACATGATAGCGTATTAGCACACTGGACTCGCATTCGGGTGGACGACGGTTCAATCACGCGTCCGGTCATCCTGATTTAGGTTTTCCGTGATTTCCCTAAATCGCTCCAGGCAAATGCCAGGCTGGTTCCTTTCAAAGGGCACGGCCGACTTCCTTCCCCATCCTTCCCTAATCCGATGAGACCGATTACCTCGCTGTTTGGTCTCTTCCCCCAAAACAACCCAACCCAACAAGATAGCGTACACAAAACTTGTAGTTGATGTGTTAAATGGCAGCTACCTCTAAATTTAGCAAAATTGAAGGAAATACAGATGTGTAGGAATAACAATTCCGTAATGTTCGAATTCTTAACGAACATGTAAGGATCATAGTGTGGAAGGCGAATGGTCGACTTCTGTTTATTGGGAGAATTTTAGGGAAGAGTGGTTCTGCTGTAAAAGCGACCACGTATAGAACAATAGTGCGACGTATAGAACAATAGTGCGACTCATTCTTGAGTACTGCTCGAGTGTTTGGGATCCGCACCGTGTCGGATTAAAGGAATACATCGAAGAAATTCAGAGGAGAATTGCACAATTTGGTAGTGGCAGATTCCATCAACATTCAAGTGTTACGGAAATGCTTTGTCAATAGTCAAATAGGAATCCTTTCGGAGCACACTATTGAGAAAAATTGCAGAAGTGGCATTTGAAGTTGTCAGCAGAATGATTCTTCTGCCACCAACGTACATTTCGCGTAAGGACCACGAAGATCAGAGAAATTAGTGCTCATACGAAGGAATATAGACAAACATTTCCCCTCGCTCTATTTGCGAATGGAACAGGAAAGGAAATGACTAATTATGGTACAAGATACACTCCGTTACGCATCATACAGTGGCTTGAGGAGTATGTAATTGGATCTTGGATCTGTATGGGTGTGTGTGTTGGCACAGGGGCAATGCACACACACGCACACACACACACACACACACACACACACACACACACACACACATATATATATAGTTTATATATATATATATGTGTGTGTGTGTGTGTGTGTGTGTGTGTGTGTGTGTGTGTGAGTGAGTGTGTGTGATAGCTTTCTTCACTGGTCCGTCGGAGACATACTCGTAGCAGTTAGGTTGGCTGAACATGAATGCAGCATGAAAGTGCCGAATTATGACTCCTCATTTGCTGAGCATGTACTGAGTGAGGGTCACAGCTAACAGCCACAATTCCATGTTCTCGCCATAGCAAAGCGAAGGCCAAATACTCCATGTGTTTGAAGCCCTGGAAATCAACAAACATCTGGCAGATAATCTTGATTTAATATTAAGTGACCGAACTCTTCTCTGTATTTCTTCTCTTTTAAACTTCACTTAATCCTCTTAGATACCCTTTGCTTCCCACACTTTCCAGCCCTCTATTTTGCTGATTTATTTATTTTTATTTCATTCTGATTCCCTAACTATTACATATGTTGAATTACTGACATTGTCAGTTCTACATTTAACTTTATTTCTGTATCACTTCCATATGTACAGGGCTATTACAAATGATTGAAGCGATTTCATAAATTCACTGTAGCTCCATTCATTGACATATGGTCACGACACACTACAGATACGTAGAAAAACTCATAAAGTTTTGTTCGGCTGAAGCCGCACTTCAGGTTTCTGCCGTCAGAGCGCTCGAGAGCGCAGTGAGATAAAATGGCGACAGGAGCCGTGAAAGCGTATGTCGTGCTTGAAATGCACTCACATCAGTCAGTCATAACAGGGCAACGACACTTCAGGACGAAGTTCAACAAAGATCCACCAACTGCTAACTCCATTCGGCGATGATACGCGCAGTTTAAAGCTTCTGGATGCCTCTGTAAGGGGAAATCAACGGGTCGGCCTGCAGTGAGCGAAGAAACGGTAGAACGCGTGTGGGCAAGTTTCACGCGTAGCCCGCGGAAAATTGGCTCATGCCACAACTGGAGACCGACAGCGCCGACTTCATATTTCAACAGGATGGTACTCCACCGCACTTCCATCATGATGTTCGGCATTTCTTAAACAGGAGATTGGAAAACCGGTGGATCGGTCGTGGTGGAGATCATGATCAGCATTTCATGTCATGGCCTCCACGCTCTCCCGACTTAACCCCATGCGATTTCTTTCTGTGGGGTTATGTGAAAGATTCAGTGTTTAAACCTCCTCTACCAAAAAACGTGCCAGAACTGCGAGCTCGCATCAACGATGCTTTCGAACGCATTGATGGGGACATGCTGCGCCGAGTGTGGGAGGAACTTGATTATCGGCTTGATGTCTGCCGAATCACTAAAGGGGCACATATCGAACATTTGTAAATGCCTAAAAAAACTTTTTGAGTTTTTGTACGTGTGTGCAAAGCATTTTGAAAATATCTCAAATAATAAAGTTATTGTAGAGCTGTGAAATCGCTTCAATCATTTGTAATAACCCTGTATAATGATATTACTTCAAGCTGTTCTTCAGTACGCAATGAAATTTATAATCTGGCCTACCACAGCCACGATAAATCATGTTGAGAAATAAAACCGCTTCGGCTGTAAAATCCATTTCTTCTTAGGCACTACTAGTGTATGCATGCCCGATAGGATGTGCACACGGACACGGACGTGGGAGCGATACGTTCGTTCTTGAGTGTTTTCCATGGATAATGAACTGTAGAAAATGAGTTCTAGCATGGAAACAAAGCGTTTCCAAGCCCATGTTCATATAACATAATTACTTCGCCTACGTGTGAGGAATGTTTCCTACAATTTGTACCGCACATTTTTGTTACACCCTGTATAAACGATGGTATGTGTTTCAAATTTTCGTGGAATAGACGAGAAGGCTTGCGATCAATACACGTTGAGGTGAAAAAAGTCATGTGATACCTCCTACTAAGATGTCGGAACTCCTATTGTCAGGTGTAGCGCAGTAGCTCTTCGTGGCGTATACCGAACAAGTCGTTTGAAGTCCGCATCAGAAATACTGAACCATGTTGCCTCTATAGCTTCGTGGGGTCCGCGCCACATTTCAATCCTACCATTAGCTCTTACCTACTGAACACTGGACTCGTCTGACCAGACCATGGTTTTTCCAGTCATCTACGGTCCAACTTATATGGTCACGAGGCCAGGAGAAGGACTCCATGCAATGTCGCGCTGTCAGCAAAGGCACTAGTGTCGATCATCTGCTGGCGTATCCAGTTAATGATAAATTTCGTCGTACTGTCCTTGTGGATACGTTCATCGTACGTCCCGCATTGATTTCTTCGGTTCTTTCACGCAGTGTTGCTTGTCTGTTATTACTGACAAATCTACGCAAGTGCTACGGCGCTTGGTCGTTAAGTGAAGCACGTGGGCCACTACGTTGTCGGTGGTGAGAGGTAATGCTTGAAATCTCGTATTCTCGGCACACTCTTAACAAATTCTGTAGCGATTTTCGAAATGGAAAGTCCATGCGTTGAGCTCCAGCTACCATTCCGCGTTCAAAGCATGTTAATTCCTGACGTGCGACCATAATCACATGGTAAAACTTTTCACATGGATCACCTGTATTAAAATGACAGCTCCGCCAAAGCACTGTCTTTTTATACCTTGTGTACGCAATACTACCGCCATCTGTATATGTGCTTAACGATATCCCGCCGGCCGTTGTGGCCGAGCGGTTCTAGGCGCTTCAGTTTGGAACCGCGCGGCCGCTACGGTATCAGGTTCGAATACTGCCTTGGGCATGGATGTGTGTGAAATACTTAGGTTAGTTAGGTTTAAGTAGTTCTAAGTTCTAGGGGACTGTTGACCTCAGATATTAAGTCCCATAGTACTCTGAGCCATTTGAAGCATCTTATCGCTATCCCATGTTTTTTGTTACCTCAGTATACAGTACAAATGCAAATATATTGTTACACCACCCCCGTTCCCTCCCCCCTCCTCCCAGGCTCAGGGGTTGTAATATGTCAGAACGACTGAGAGGTATGATTAGAGAGAGAGCGGTGACTCACGCTGATGCGTGCAGAGATACACAGCCAAGGGTGACATTTTTTTTTTTTTTTTAAAAAAAATCTTTATTTCCATATAATATTATTGATAACAATGTAGCCCACTACCTTATCTAATTAGTGGGCCGAAGGTCTTATACATTTTACATTTGCAGCTTTTCTAAAATAGTTAGTAAGTAGTTAGTAATGAGTAACAAGTACCTGGAAACTACAATGGGCAATTAGTATGTTGGTTAAGGACTAATGGTAAACTAAGTAACTAACTCTATACTACTTACTAAGCCTGCAGCGTTACAAAGGTGTCAGCTACTAATATAAACCTACTGTTTGGCCTTGCTCATTGAGCTAACCCCAATGAGCGTGCCCCTGACACTGGGCAGGCCATGGAGTTGGTCGCTGCAGGTTCCTAAAAGATGTATCTATTTCTAAGTCTACAGCTAACTAAACTTAATCTATTGTCACAATCGGGTGCATTGTCTAGATAGGTGGGGTTGCACTCCATTCCCCCTGATCCCGGGGCTCGGCGGATTCTAGACTGTAGAGTCGACCTATCCGTACCCGGGCGGATTGGGAATAGGGTGCTGTCTTTATCAGTATTCTAATAAGTCTCTAATCATGAGTTAAGTCTCTAATCATGAGCTAATGTGGTTCATTCAGGTAGTCCCTTAAGACTTTCTGTGATACCGCGTTAGCCAAACTGTTTATGATCTGAAAGGTGTCTTGTTGTCTTAACAGTCTGTATGTGTCGTTATGAGGTAGTTGTCTGCGTAAGTCTGAGGCCACATCATTGAAGAGTGGGCACTCGTAGACCACATGGTCAGGAGTACCCTCCAGAGCACCACAGTCACACGCAGGTGTCGTCTTTTTCCCAAATCGACATAGATATGTCGAATAGGGTCCATGCCCAGTGAGAAAATGGATGAGGCCCCTGGTTGGTTCGAAATATGTCATTTTTACTCTTTCCCTGACATCTGGTAGTAGGTCGAAAGTCCTGCGCCCTGTTTCCTCGTTTTCCCATGAAAGTTGCCAAAGCTGTTCCCCTCTTAACCTGATTTCTACTTTGTTTTCAGCCCTACTCCCTAGAATTTCCTCTATTTTATCCAATTTCCCCTTTTTTGCCCAGTACCAGGCGGCCTGCTCCCGGATTTTGATATCCAGTGGGCTGAGTCCCATTATGACAAGCAGGGCTCCTCCCGGTGTGGTCCTGTAAGCTCCCATTGATCTCATAATCATATTCCTTTGAACTCTTCTCACTGTCATGGCGGGCACCACCCTCGTGAGCCTGTGTGCCCAGACTCCTGAACCGTAACCCACTATGGAGGTGAGTATGCTGTTATGATATAACTTTATGAGGTGTGGTGGGAGGTGGAAGCGTGTATGTCCAATGGAGATGAGGTTGTTTAATACTTGTAAAGCTCTTTGTGTTACGGTTTCAATGTGTCTGCCAAATGACCACCTCTCATCAATGATGATGCCCAAGTATCGAGTCTCATGTCGCCTAAGAACAGGTAAGCCCTCAATCCTGACTGTTGGATTCCTGACTAGTTGTCCCTTTAGAAGGAGGTAAGTTGATTTGGTAGGTGAAATTGTCATCTTAGTAGTCCGGCACCAAAGTTGTAGTGTTGCTATTGCTCGTTCTATTTTGGGTTCTATGTCTTCTCGGCTTCGGCCGCCAACCAGTAGAAGGAGGTCATCTGCGTAGGCTATCACCTCTAGCACTTCATCAGTTAGCTGTAAATTATCTAGTAGGGGTTCCATGTGGATGTCCCAGAACAGGGGACCTAAAACGGAGCCCTGGGGACATCCCTTCGTGATTGTTTTTCTTACCCTTGTGCTAGGAGATGACAGCCAGACCTCCCGATCTTCACAATAGCTCCTCAGACACCCATACAGCGGCCCTGCACACTCCTTCTCCCGTAAGCAGGAGAAGAGCGAAGGCCACCACAGGTTGTCGAAGGCGCCACTTATGTCCACCATGATGCCGACCACGTACTTGTACGGGGTAGAGCCACAGACCTCAGCCGCCAGGGCGATTGCATCAGATGCCGAGCGCCCCGGCCTAAAGCCGAATTGCCTGCTGCTCATCCCGCACAGCACTCGGTGCGCAGCCAGTCTGTCAGCCAGCAGTCTTTCCAGAACCTTCCCAAGCAGATCAAGCAGGCAGATTGGACGGTAAGATTTTGTCTCTGCTGGGTCTTTGTCGGCTCCTTTTTTGATGATAACTACGTTTGCCCTCTTCCAAAATTGAGGGAACTTTTGCTGCCTCAAACATTCGTTGTATAGTTGAGTTAAAGGAGCGACTATCTGGGGAGCCAGGAATTGCACCACCTCCGCCACAATGCCATCCGGCCCGGGAGCTTTCCCTATCTTCAGGGTTTTTATATGGGCAGCTACCTCCTCTTCAGAGAATGGGTAGACTGCTGTATCATTTACGTAATCATTTCTGATGTAGTTCTCTCGCAGCTGCCGTTGTTCGTTGGTCTCTCCATCCGCTGTATCATCAGGCAGCAGGGACTGGAGAAGAACCTCGGCAGTTTCCTGCCAGGACTCTGTCATCCCATCCCCCCGCCTGACAGTTGAGAGCTCCATCGGAGAGCGGATTTTTTCCCGGACAAGCTTGTAGGGAATTCCCCATGGGTCGAGAGCAAGTTGGTTGAGTACAAAGTGTTCCCAACTTTGGGATCGTACTTCACGTAGGTGTTTGTGAAAATTTTCTTTTGCTTCCCGGTATAGCTGCAGCCATCTTTGCCTTTCAAGCCAGACGACACTGCGCTGGTAGTGCCTCCTGAGCCTTCTGACAGACCGACGCATCTCCTCCAGTTCAGCTGACCATGGTGACGGAGAGGCCGCCATGGCCTTCCTCCTAGTAGGCACGGCAGCCTTCACCGCTCGAGTTATTGCTGTAGTCAGTTCTTCAGCTCTTTTGTCAATGTCAATGTCCAAAAGTCCGTCACCTTCTGGCAGTGCAGGAATGTCGCACTCCCTGGCAAGTTTTTCCCAGTCGGCTCTTTTATAATTATATTGCACCTCCCACCCCATGGCCCAGCGGCTCTCCCTGTTTCCCACGCTGAAAGTGATAAGATTATGGTCACTGGTGGTGGCGTTCTCTATCACTTCCCACTGCTGAATTAGGTGCACCATGTTGGGTGTAGCCAAGGTCACGTCAATGTTTGTGCCTTGGCCACCTCCCGCCACATAGGTCGGAGGGTTTCCAGGTTTATTTACCACCACCAGCTGCAAGGCCATAATGGCCTCTTCTGCCTTCTCCCCATTTGGGTCCCTGGTGCCGCTGTACCATAGGGGGGATTTAGCATTTATATCAGCAGTCACAATTACTTTTCGCCCCCGCAACGCCGTGATGACTGTGGAGAGATGTAACAAATGTCTTTCGATGTCGTCACCATACTGAAAGTACATATTTATAATGATGACAGTGCCAGATGGAGATTGCAGCTCCACGACGTTGCAGTGGCTAGTTGTGAATTGCGTCAGAACTATGGCTCTCAGAAGTTTGTTGGTTATGATTATTGCCGATTTAGGGTTTTCTCCACTGCTTATAACTTGCCATGTCATAGCTGTGAATACTAGTTTCCCATTTAGGGAGTACGGCTCTTGCAGACAGATCAGATCCAGTCTCCTCTCCTCCACTTCCTTACGTAGCTCCTGCATCACCAGTCTACTGTTATGGGCGTTTAGTTGTCCAATAGTGATTTTTGTCATTTAATTTATGGATAGTATGTGTGTACTCTGTCATATGGCCAGGTCTTATTCCAGTCAAATGTAATACGTCCATTCGCTAGAACTGCTTGTTCGTATATGTCATCCAAGTCAAATTTTTCCCCGCGTCTTTCAAACAGTTTCTTGAGTAAGTCACGCAGGGCTCCGAAGTCGGTGGGGAGATTCACTGACTTGAGCTGGATTCTGTCCACGGCCTCCATCGCCGAGAAGGTGACACTCCTACCATTCTCGTGTCCCACCCGGACCACGTGTCTTAAGGCAGTGGTCAGGGTAGTCGGCTGCTCTAGTCTCGCTAATTGCATTGTGAACTCAAGGTTAGGATAGACCCTGACTGGATCGATGGGTGGCAATCTCACGATTGGATCTTTCATAGCTTGTTCACTCGAGCTAGTTATTTTGTTCTCCTGTAGTGGTTGTTTTCTGTTACTGTACTCTGTTGTTGAGATTGCCACCGTCTCTGTTACAGGATGCCCTTGCCGTTGATCTTTCGTCGGCATTGTCCTCCGGCTTTGGGAGGAGGGAGACTTGACTGTAAGAGGTTCAGTTTGAGTTCCTCTATCAGTAGTGGTGGATTCCGTTTGGGTACTCGCGTCCTTCATAATGACTGAGGCGTCAGTGAGCGACCTCAAAAACATCTTAAAGGCACTTGCCCTCATGGCATCCCTCCTCCTTTTGCTCGGGGATTTTCTTTTGGTCATCCTGTTTGCCTTGGCTTGTTCAGCCATAGTCTATCCTTGAGATCAACCTTTGTTCCAAGAGTCTGTAAGTGGGGCAATTCCGCCCAGTGGCGCCACAAGGTTTTTTGCCCCTTCTTTTACACGGGATACAGACTGCTGTAGCCCTACAGTCTTTGCGGACATGTCCATCCTCGCCACATTTCGAGCAGGCCGACCCCCTGGTGCAGTGCCTCAAAGCGTGGTCGAGATCTCCGCAGTTGTGGCAACGCGGTACCACAAGATAGTCACGTGTATTTACGGCGTGGAAGCCGATGTATAGTTTGCCCATTGCAGTTATTTTCTTTCTCATTTGAGCAGACACCTCTGCGACGTGGTGAACCACGTCACGATCCCGAGGTCCTGTCTTAAATTTCAATTTGAAATTGTCTTTAAATTCATCCTCTGTCATATCTTCAAAGTTTTGTGCCTTTATGGTTTCATGTATCTCCTCATTGGTCATAACAGTCGGTACATCATATAGAATGACCAACGGGTTTCTCTTCCTTGGCGGCTCACATTTTACCACCGAGTTTAACTTAGTATTATTTAATAATTTCACTTTGTCCTCTTCAGAGGCCACTTCTACTATTACTGAATTCCTACTTGGTTTGACCCTATTTATCTTAATCTTATCTTTTACTGGGTTTATCGTGGTGGTGAGTAGCTCCTGTATTTTCTTTACGCTGGTGTCCTGACCGGGTAAGGTCCTTAGGAACACCGTTGTGTCAGTCCTCTTTGTTATTTTTGCTATTGTGTCTCTAGTTGTGTTTGTTTTTGGTGGTGCCTGTGCTACCACCCCTGCCCAGGTCTTGGCCGGTTGTTTCCTCAATCTTTCATTCTCCTTCTCAAGTTCTTCAACACGGCCCTCAAGCTTGGCGTTTGCTATGGCCCACGCCGCAAGCTCGTTTTTAATTGTTGTTAATGCTGCCTGGCTAATCTTTCCGTTTTTGATATTTTGTTCAAGGAACAAAGTAATTCTCGAATGTCTTTGTAATACATTTTCCTCGTTTGCCTGCCCTGGCTCGTCCTGGGGAGCAGGTACAGGCATCGCAGAAGCTCGCGATAGCGCACTCGAATCACTCGTTTCAGGCGTCTCCATATTTAACGAGTGATAAAAAGAAAAAGAAGTGGGAGCCCGTCTCTTGCCCCGGACCGGCTCCTCTGGCATGGGGGGGGACTTCTGCAGCTCGCCCACCGACCTCGCCCCTAGGTCAAGGGCACTCCAGAGCTGCCGGGTTCAGCACGCCGTCGCCAGCGCACTGGTCCCCATCGATGGCCTCGTCGCCGACGATTTCACACGGCGCTCCTCGGCAACTGCACCCCGCACTCCGGAGAGGCGGATGCACCCCTCGCCCTTCGCCGCCTACTTGCCCGAGTTTCCACCTGAAGGCCGAGGACCCACTCCTACTCAGGTGGTGGGTCGGTCCCCCAGTCGTTCGGCGGTCTGGGCCCATCTAACCTAGCCCAGGCGATGTCACCACCACCTGGGTTTGGCAGAACACGCCCCGGTTACCCAGGGGCGCGGCGAAGCACCCTTGCCGACTCGCGCCGTGATCCCACGCCGACAAACGAGGTCGCCGGCATGCAGAGCACCTGCTGGTCTGTGCCCTGCGAACAGAAAGGGACTGGTGTTCGGTCCCTCGACACAGCTCCCCCTGTGCCACGCACCCTTCGCTTTCGCATCGGGTTGGGTCGCAGCTCTCCCTTTTGACGCAAGGCAAAATGCCAAGCTTGACGTCTGGCACCACGGGAAGGCGGAAAGAGCCACTTGGGAAGGAGAGGCTGTTTGAGACGCATCACTTCCCCAGTGAGGACTGCCGCGGCACGCTCGACGTAAAGCGATACGCTCCAGTGCGAGCTTCCGTGCCTTACGGCGCGCCGGCAACGGGCGGGCCCGTACCGAAACGCGCCGTCAAGCGACTGACCTCACGCCAGACAAGCGTGACATTTGCTTTATTTCATCGAAGATACACAGCGGGCCTCCTGCTGAACTCGGCGACGGCGCAATTGCCGATGCCGGAATCTACAGCGTCGGCGACCGCTCAGCCAGCTTTGCGGACGTAGCGCTCCTGTCCGCACCACGGCTAAGTGGCAGCGTTAACTGTGCCTGTAACCGGGAACACGGCTGACTGCTCCCTCAAGCATGACTCGTGGACCCCATGTCGAGCGCCGAAGGTACACAGACGACGGCCGTCGCTGTTGTGAGTCTTCGACCGTCCGCCCAGTCAGCTCGTACAATGCCCGCAGATAGCTGTGCACCCGGGAGGCCGCGAGTTCGTGGCCCGGTCCTGCCCCACCCTGCAGATGGGTTCTTGCAGTCCTCCAGACGGTGTTACACAGAGAACGGAGGCCAGCAGCCCTATCGCTTCTCGCTCCTGTGCACCTCCTAGGTGCCGCGCGCCCCACCACAGCTATGACGCGTCTATGCTGCGGAGGTTGGAGGTAGCTTCAGCGGTCCAGGTGGCCGCCGATATCCGACACGAGAACTTCGTCGTGGTTGGCCTGCAGCTTAAACAATCGTCATTCTCTCCGGCTCTTGACGCGGGCAGAATGGCGACGCTACTGCCCCATTTGAGCCTCCGGGCTCGCTTACTTATACGTCTTTTCCCTACGCCTGCGATGTAGTTCCTCCGGAGCGGACAAGTGGAGTGCTCTTTAATGATTATAACATCAGCTTTTCTCAGCCAGCTTTGGTCCCTACACACAGGTCAACAGCGCTGTTGCTGCTGCAACGTATGGATTCTTCACAGCGCGCTACTGTCCTGTGCAGCCCTGATTACTGTGGTGTCACCGCCAGACACCACACTTGCTAGGTGGTAGCCTTTAAATTGGCCGCGGTCCGTTAGTATACGTCGGACCCGCGTGTCGCCACTATCAGTGATTGCAGACCGAGCGCTGCCACACGGCAGGTCTAGAAAGACTCCCTAGCACTCGAACCAGTTGTACAGCCGACTTTGCTAGCGATGGTTCACTGACAAATTACGCTCTCATTTGCCGAGACGTAGCCTTCAGCTACGTCATTTGCTACGACCTAGCAAGGCGCCATTACAAGTTACTATTGATGGTGTAAAACATGTACCGTCAAGAGCGATGTTCACCAATTATGGATTAAAGTTAAGTATTCCAGCAGCTACGTACTTTTTTTGCTAGTCTCATTTCCTTGACCTGTTCCAGACCTCACGCCAGCCTGCGTGAGCTTAAACGCGTGCCTTTCGGCTTTCTCTCATAGTGGGTTGGTTCTCTTGCCAATCCACAACAATTACTTCACACACGTACAGTATACAGGGCGTCCCATTTGTATCGACCACCCTAAATAACTGTTTCTCCAGATGCAAATTACAAAATGTTTCAAGCAAATGTTCTTAGCCGTCAGGGGAACATCAATCAGCATGATTGCCTTCGTTGTAGCTTTGTTTTTTACAAAGATATGAACAACGGTATGACTTTTTTAAATGGCACCTTGTATTTTTCATTCGGTCATTCATTTCCTCTCCTAAGGATCTATTCAAAAATGTATCACAGTGTACCATTCACTGAAACACAACGTTATTAATTACATAACACAACATTGACGTTGACGCCCCCAGCGCTTAGTGCAGTTACTCGGGGTAATAGAACACATCCACGTGGTGACGTTGACAGAGGACAAATGTAAACACAAATAGAACGCGCACCCCTCATTTCGTCAACCATCATCAGTTGAAGAATTGTGTGAGCAGAATGTACACCAACGAAGAGAAGGTAGAAATGCTACTCATCTATGGGGAATGTAAGTTAGCAGAACAGTAATTACAATACTGTTTTCTTTTGTGCGGGTACATTTAGTACAGTAGTTTGGTCCTTTTAAATACTGTTGTGTAGAGTAGGCATACAGTAAAGGCTGTCCTTCCTACATACTGCATCGCCATAACGTTTCTTTTATTGTTGTTGTTGTTGAAGGTAGGCGAAATGCTACGCAGGCAGCGGAACCGTACAGAGAGCGATAATCTGACAAGGACTCACCTTCCCGACGGATGTTTCCTCGTCTTGTTGCAACCCTTCAGGAAACGGGGAGTTTCAACCCACGACAATGCAATCGTCGTAGCTCTCGCACACACGAAGTTGCCGAAGTTTCTGTTCTCGCTTCCGTTATTATGAATCCACATGTGAGCACACGGCAGCTTGAACACAAGATTGGCATTCCTAAAACCGGTGTAAATCGTATTCTTACACGTCACCGGTTCCAGCCTTACTGCCACGCCGGGTAGCCAAGCCAAGTGATCTAGGGCGCCTGCACCAGTTCACGCGGCTCCCCCTGTTGGAGGTTCGAGTCCTCCCTGGGGTATGGATGTGTGTTTTGTCCTTAGCATAAGTTAGTTAGATTAAGTAATTTGTAAGCCTAGGGACCGATGACCTCAGCAGTTTGGTCTCATAGGAACTTACCACCACCATCCTTACCATGTACACCTACATCAAGAATTGCATGGGAATGATTTCCAGAATCGTGTACAGTTCTGTCAGAGGGCACAGCAGCAAATCCTCGCCAACCCGAACTTCTTCTCCAATGTTCTATTTACCGATGAAAGTTCCTTCTCTAACAAAGGGCAGGTAAATACAAGGAACATGCATTATTGGTCCAGCAACAACCCACGATGGCTTAGACAAGTGGAACATTAGCGTGAGTGGAGAGTTAACGTCTGGTGTGGGATGCTTGGTACCACAATATTATTTCATCAATAGGAGTCTAATCGGCACAGTTTATGCCAACTTCCTCAGACGAATTCTTCCTCATCTTCTGGAAGAAGTACCGCTAAGAACCAGAATGCTTATATGGTATCAACACGGTGGGTTTCCAGCACGTAATGCCTTGCGTGCCGCTCGTGTTCTGAACCGAAGGTATCCTGCCAGATGGATTGGTCGAGGAGGAACGGTTACTTGGCCTGCTAAGTCTCCTGATTTAAATCCTCTGTACTTTTTTGTTTGGGGATGCGTTAAAGACGTTGTGTATCGCGATATTCCAACAACTCCAGAGGACCGCAGGCAACACTGGAAGCAGTAAATAATTCTTTCATTCAACGCGTGCACCAGTGTATCTGTGTCCAGGCTCACCACTTTGAGCACCTTTGAACGTTCTACTCCTGGGAAATGCTACAGGAGAGTCAAAGTCAATTTTATCTTATGTTTTTACTTGGTTTTGATTTGTTTTCTGACGACTCTAGCAAGTGGACGAGTCTGTGATCCCAGGCTCAAAGTCAGTGTTGTGTTATGTAATTAATAACGTTGTGTTTCAGTGAATAGTACGCTGTGATACACTTTTGAATAGGTATTTAGGAGAGAAAATGAATTACCAAGTAAAAAATACAGGGTACCATTTAAAAAGTCATACCGCTGTTCATATCTTTGTAAAAAAAACAAAGCTACAACGAAGGAAATAATGCTGATTTATGTCCCCATGACGGCTAAAGAACATTTGCTTAAAACATTTTGTAATTTGCGTCTGGACAAACAGTTATTTAGGGTTGTCAAGATAAATGGGGCACACTGTATAGTGCCCGCCGGACCCTGCCTTCCCGCCTTCGAGTGGTGTCGTAAACCTGCCTCGCAGAATTGTTTCAAAAAATGTGTGTGAAATCTTATGAGACTTAACTGTTAAGGTCATCAGTCCCTCGGCTAATCACGCGCGGGCGAAATTGTTTGCAAAATATCACATTGACCACGTCTGCCATCCGATGTGCCAACCGGTCTCTTAATAACTACCTTCCAGCCATAGGTGGCCGAAATTTTACAAGAATTCCCAATTCAACGTTTGTACTGATTTGTGGTGCAGCATTATGCCTAAGTACGAGGGCCATTCGGAAAGTAACGTCCGATCGCTCGCGAAATGGAAGCGACAGTGAAGTTCCAATGAAACTTTGCACAGATTTGTTGGGCAGTGTCTCTAGTATGCTCGTCGATCGCGTCACGTCTCTCTTTTCAGTTTTGAGCGCACAGTGAGCACGTATACATGCCTAGAGAAACCGCCTACCGTCAAGTGTGAGGGTCTGGTGAGGGATTCCGCCTGAAGCTATTCAGCCCACATAACATGACTATCATGTGCTTCCTTCTTCATGACAATTCTCGCTCGCACTCTGCAGGGGTAATGAAAATGCTCCTGCAACGTTTTCTATGGAAAATGTTTGATTACCTACAATACAGCCCGTAATTTTCTCCTACTGAGTTTCGTTTCTGCTCACATGAACCACTGGCTATGAAGACAACATTTTGGCACAGACAACGAGCTGTAGATCAGCGTAGAGATTTGGCGAAAAACACATGCAGCTGCCTTCTATAACGAGGGTATTGGAAAGTTGGTACAACGTTACGACATATGTCTGAGAGGCGACTATGAAGAGAAGTAGATGGAAGGTTTAGCTAACAGTTTCAAGTGAAATATTTTTGAACTTCACAGTGGTTCCCATTTACCAACCGATCGGACTTTACTTTCGGAATAGCCCTTGTAAATCTAGGATCACATATGCCAGTAAATAAAAGAGTAAAACACGAAAACGCAAAGAAATAGTATGATTTATGGTTGGCAGGAAAAATCAAAAATGAAAAATTTAAAACTGCAATAGGCGATTAAACTGGAACATTGTTGACTTAATGATAATATAAGTACATGCAAGTAGCCAGTTCCGCCATAAATAGCACTTATAATGATGGTATTTTAAAAAATCTCATACAAGCCGATCTGAAGTAATGTTGGGAAGAAACAAGTCGGCTTGTGACCTATGAGGCACCTACACATGTAGCTCTAAAAGTACCAGCAGGAGGAATTATTAGAAACAGGATATTGCCAATAATTCTGTGAGCAAGAAGGGACTGCAATGGCAGCTGTGAATATTGTAGATTTGCTTACTTAGTTACTACCGTGGCAATCAGAATTACAGTGTACCATGATGCCTTAGCTCTGCTTGCTCATTAAGTATACAGTGGGGAACTTTTCTAATGAGCGTATGATCTCTGTTTCTTCAAGAATGTCTAAGGAGTTATCTTCATTTTCTTTGTGTCTCCAGCACATTCTCCCGTTTTCGGGTACGATTTCGTTTGTTTACTGACGTTCCAGCACTACACGTTGGCCTTCTTCCTTCCCTCCTGTTCAATTTTCATGTCATGTGCAAGTTATTTGGGTTGCTAGCTAAATCTTCAAGTCATAAATGAGGCCCCATTTTTATGGAATTATGTCTGGTCCTAGGTTTTAGTGGGAACCCATATACGGCAGACAATTTTCGTTGACACAGTGCTGTTATGGCGGTTAAAAATTTTTAGCCGGTGGACTGACTACCACCTAGATAGCATGTCGTTGTGAGTGTTCTCCTCTACACGCTGACGTTGGCTGAGTGCCTCTTGCATTTCCTTCTTGTCCGTTCTGACATTACCTAAAAGTTCTCTTCATTGCTTTTTATCGAACTCCATAGACTTAATGGGAGCGCTTCCCATCAGATCTTATTACTTTCATGATATACGCCATTTTTCCGATAATCTATTCCGTGTGACTGCCCATGAACGGTGAGTCTTCTCGTAATTTGTTACATATATCATGACTTGCATCCAGTGAGCACATTTCTCATTACGGTTTCTACTTAGCTTGGGATTATATCTTTTTCCTCATAATTATTCTTCCACTTACATACAGATTTTCACCTGAAGATGCAGCTGTAAGTGAAACCGGTAGTGTCTACAAATAAAACGATTTCCAAGCTGAAACTGTTTCATATCTCATCATATTCTTCATCAGTCCCGTATAGTGCTAATATTATCTAATTAGGGTTGTTAATTTAAATTAAATTGCCATACAGGCACTGTTTTTCGAGTTTAGAGTTATTTTTGTGGTTTTCTCCCTTTTTATTTATTTATTGTTCAACTTTTATTAATTGCGTTACCACCGCACAGTCCAGTATGACACTTACTGTGTATTTTGGCCCAGTCTAGCTGAGTAGCATCTTATCCATCATTGTCAAACCGCCTGCTGGCTTCTGTCTCGGATTCTTCGGCCGACGTGTGCTTGATGATTTTTCTGACGTTTCTTCAGCACGAGTGACTGGCATTGTCAAAGCTTCATCCTCCTTTGCTGTTGGTGGACTGGAGCCGAGTTCGCGACCGCAGATTCTAGGTACCTGGCGCGACACCGTCCAAGGGCTTTTCCGTGGCCATTTCTAGTGCGGTCCTCCTCTTGATACCTGCATCGGTCGTCCGCTTCAGCACGGGAGTCCAGGAGCCATTCACCTTCAGGCTTTCATCTTTCTTGTTGAAGCTATTCTCATGTTTGTGTATTTCTATAATATTTCTGAACAATTGTGTGTGAAAGCTCTAATCTACAACCAGAATTTCAATGTCAGCGAATAGTACTGTGGTCGGCCTCACACAGTGAGTGCTCTGCCATGGTCGATTTCTCCGCCTGTCCCAAACTGCATGCCGCTTATGTTCTGTGATCCTGGTGTTGATGGATGGTCCACTCATTCCAACATAAGCTTTTCTGCAGGTGCATGGTATACGGTACATTCCCGACATTGCCAGTGTGTCCGTTTTTGCCTTTACCGATCTGAGATACCCTTGATCATCTTCGTCGGTTTATAAATGGTCTTCACGCGGTATTTTCGCAATATACGGCCGATTCTGTCCGTCACTCTGGGAATGTATGGCATAAAGGCCGTGCCAGACGTTTCTTTTGCCGATATGTCACATAGCCGAGGGTTTCAATCTGTTACACTACTTATACAGGGTGTTACAAAAAGGTACGGCCAAACATTCCTCACACACAAAGAAAGAAAATATGTTATGAGGACATGTGTCTGGATACGCTTACTTTCCATGTTAGAGCTCATTTTATTACTTCAAATCACATTAATCATGGAATGGAAACACAGCAACAGAACGTACCAGCGTGACTTCAAACACTTTGTTACAGGAAATGTTCAAAATGTCCTCCGTTAGCGGGGATACATGCATCCACCCTCCGTCGCATGGAATCCCTGATGCGCTGATGCAGCCCTGGAGAATGGCGTATTGTATCACAGCCGTCCACAATACGAGCACGAAGAGTCTCTACATTTGGTACCGGGGTTCCGTAGGCAACAGCTTTCAAATGCCCCCATAAATGAAAGTCAAGAGGGTTTAGGTCAGAAGAACGTGGAAGCCATGGAATTGGTCTGCCTCTACCAATCCATCGGTCACCGAATCTGTTGTTGAGAAGCGTACGAACACTTCGACTGAAATGTGCAGGAGCTCCATCGTGCATGAACCACATGTTGTGTCGTACTTGTAAAGGCACATGTTCTAGCAGCACAGGTAGAGTATCCCGTATGAAATCATGATAACGTGCTACATTGAGCGTAGGTGGAAGAACATGGGGCCCAATCAAGACATCACCAACAATGCCTGCCAATCGTTCACAGAAAATCTATGTTGATGACGTGATTGCACAATTGCTTGCGGATTCTCGTCAGCCCACACATGTTGATTGTGAAAATTTACAATTTGACCACGTTGGAATGAAGCCTCATCCGTAAAGAGAACATTTGCACTGAAATGAGGATTGACACATTGTTGGATGAACCATTCGCAGAAGTGAACCCGTGGAGGCCAATCAGCTGCTGATAGTGCTTGCACACGCTGGACATGGTACGGAAACAACTGGTTCTCCCGTAGCACTCTCCATACAGTGACGTAGTCAACGTTACCTAGTACAGCAGGAACTTCTCTGACGCTGACATTAGGGTTATCGTCAACTGCACAAAGAATTGCCTCGTCCATTTCAGGTATCTTCGTCGTTCTAGGTCTTCCCCAGTCGCGTGTCATAGGCTGGATTTTTCCGTGCTTCCTAAGACGCCGATCAATTGCTTCGAACGTCTTCCTGTCGGGACACCTTCGTTCTGGAAATCTGTCTCGATACAAACGTACCGCGCCACGGCTATTTCCCCGTGCTAATCCATACATCAAATGGGCATCTGCCAACTCCGCATTTGTAAACATTGCACTGACTGCAAAACCACGTTCGTGATGAACATTAACCCGTTGATGCTACGTACTGATGTTCTTGCTGCTACTACTGTAGAGTAATGAGTCGCATGTCAACACAAGCACCGAAGTCATCATTACCTTCCTTCAATTGGGCCAACTGGCGGTGAATCGAGGAAGTACAGTACATACTGACGAAATTAAATGAGCTCTAACATGGAAATTAAGCGTTTCCGGACACATGTCCACATAACATCTTTTCTTTATTTGTGTGTGAGGAATGCTTCCTGAAAGTTTGGCCGTACCTTTTTGTAACACCCTGTATAACTGGTAGGGTACCCACTGCTTCTCATAACGCTTTGCAAGTGTTCCATCTCGCGTCTGAGGTGCTGCGACTCACATAATCGTCTTGCTCGCGATACTAGCTTATTAATAATGCCTCTTTTCTGGATCGGGTGGTGACTTGACAGTTTGTGCTGGTATCGGTCCGTGTGTGTCGTTTGCGGAAACGCGCTGTGTCCCGGGTTTTCAGCATCCCTTGCGACCAGCACGTCTTGAAAGGGTAGTTTTTTGTCCTTTTCTACTTTCATGGTAAATTTTATTTTGGCATGTTCGTCACCATGGCCCCACACAACGAAGATATCATCGACGTATCAGTACCACACCTTAAGTTTACAAGGTGCCGAGTCCAATGCTTGTGCATCGAAATGGTCAATGAAGAGGATGCCACCACTGGACTAATAGGACTCCCCATGGCGACGGTTTCCAGTTGTTCATAGACGTTGCCATTGCACGTGAAATAGCTCATGGTGAGACATGCATGAAAGAGTTTGGTGGTGCCTTGCGGAAAAATGGAACCGATGTTCTCCAGAGAGTCACTGAGTAGCACTTCGGCAAATAACGAAATATCAGAGCTGAACTGATGTCGTTTGGTACAAGCTTTAGTTTCTTCGTCTCCTCAGTGAAATGTCCTGAGCCCTTTATATATGTGTCAGACTTCCCCAGGTGCGTCTGGAAAAAGAGAGTTCAAGTGGTTCGCCAGTTTATACGTCGATGAGCCAGTAGCGCTAACTACCGGTCTTTGTGGAATATTATTCCTATGGATCTTTCGTAATCCATAGGGGCGAGATAACACAGCTGTTTTAGTAAGACAAAGTACGCCAGACCGTTATGAATAAACAAAATATTATACGCATTCGGCCGCGAAACGGTCTGTGTCAACGTTCAGACCAGTCATACTGGATTACTGTTGCTGACCTACCATGAAAGTGTACAAATTTAGCAATGCGTGAAGATTCATAACAAATTAAGTTAAAAATCATTCAGTGCCATACTTAAGTCAATTCAGTTATTGACAGAAGCGGAAAAAGTAGGCAGTAACAAGTGTGAAATTCCACAAGAGTTTCAGATTGACATCCACAAGGCGCCGGTACAGAATAAAGGTAGCAATAAAACGCATTGGCGGCGCGAGAATTTCTTAAAATTGCTTTCCTGATAATCTATCTGCCTCCATCGAGATTAGAACCGAAATCAGACCAGACCTCCTATGCAGTAGCAAACACCTTTCATTACGATAGCAGACAACCCAGGGAAACAACCCTCTCTTATTATCCCAGACAAGAATATGTCAGCAATTTCGCAATGAGAATGGCAAAATGATCTGCAATTTCTGTTGCATTGAGCTTTCTGGACTCAAAAACATACATTTTCTACCTTTATGCCACCGCTTATGTGACAATCATTCGGGATGTTTATCGAAATAACAAAATACTGTTATTAGCGAGTAAATTTAGAACGATAATTCTGCACCACCCCAGGAAATAAACGGCTACATAGCTGCAAAACGTATTCCACAATGTTTCGAATTCTCCATTAGACTCTAGAAAACGTTCATTAGCCGAAGTGTTTCGTAAGCTAGTTAGCAGTGGGAATGCTCGCACTTCTAAAACATGGTGGCATTAATACTGGGATCTGAATTACCACGTGTATAGGCAAATGGATTTTATTTGCATTCCTGTGAACGTGATTTAGATCGAAAGCGTAGCTACGATTAATATGCTGATGTATCGACTGCAACTAGAACGTTTCGAATAAAGAGTAGGGGGAATTATTTATGCGGCCCTGATCTTCAGTAACTGTCTTAGCTATTTTCATTGTTAGGATTTCGTCACCTAAATCGGTAAAAATGGAACACGACTAGTCTCACATTCTAGACCGTCTATCTGTCAAAAATGGTTGAAATGGCTCTAAGCACTATCGGACTTAATATCTGAGGTCATCAGTCCCCTAGACTTAGAACTACTTAAACCTAACTAATGTAAGGACATCACACACATCCATGCCCGAGACAGGATTCGAACCTGCGACCGTTGCAGCAACGCAGTTCCTGACTGAAGCGCCTAGAACCACTCGGCCACAGCGGCCGGCAGTCTATCTATCTACCCAATCCTTAAAACACATTTACCTAGAGTACGGGTAGACATAATAGGCAGAAATGTATCGCGCTTCCTGCGGTATACGGTACCTTGGTGGTGTTGGAAAGTGAGCTTCTATGTCAACGTAATCTAAAGATACTGCCGTTTATGTAAAGAAAATTTACGCGAAAAGTAGTCAAGAAGTGGCTCTAAGGACTATGCGACCAAACTGCTTAGGTCGTCAGTCCCCTGGACCTAGAACTACTTAAACCTACCTAACCTAAGGACATCACACACATCCATGCCCGAGGTAAGATTCCAACCTGCGACTGAAGCAGCCGCGAGGTCCGTGATATGATGCCGCTGAACGCACGGGTAATCCGCGCTGGCAGGCTGTTAATGTCATCTGGTGTTGCTAAAAAGTTATTCACTTCTGGTGAATGATTTTCTGCGCAGTTCATTTAAGATAAAATAACTAAAATATATTTGATGTTACGGAAGAGGATGGACGCCTAATTCATTTCCCCTTGTCTTTATTTATAATGTTAGATTCGCCGTTTGACCATACGTACTATCCATAGCCACACTTTAGCGCCAAGTCATAGTCACAGATACGCGAATACAACACACTGTCTTATACTTGAGATATTTCGAATCCGACGATGTGGTAGCAGACGATGCTGTGGCGTCTTCGAAGCGCGAGCTTCGCCAGTGATAGCTGTCTGAACACATTAGCTGAATGAACGTTTGCTTCCTGCTGCAGGCCTAATGCACAATGGCAACACCGTAGAATACTTTTGACAACTATGAGACCATCGATTTACGTTCTTGAGTGGTTCATAATTATGTTAGTAAATACACTCGATATTTTTATGTCCTTTAAATTACATCTTCTATATGATTCGTACTGAAGACGTAGCGAATGTATGTTATTTGGTACAGGAAGCACGTTCCCATAGAAATTGCTGTTTACATTGACATTTATGTTGCGAATTAGTCATCTTATCCATTACATGTACAACGAGGATGCTCTGTTTTGCTACAGTTGTTTCATAGCTTAGTGGTATTGTTTGTTGGTGGCGTTGCCAGTTTACATACTGCGCACGTAACACACTATAAAAGCGTTGGATGCCTTCAATGATCAGTCTACTTGAGAAAGTTTCTTGTCATCGTAATTTATGTAACTTGCTCTTCGACTGCCAATTTGACAATCTGTGGAAAAATGTTTTACCTTGCTAGTTCTAGTTTCAAACACTGGCAGAAAACGTAGGCATGAAGGAGTCAGTGAAAGCAATTATTCGTTCATACAGCAAACTTTTTAATCTACTGGACACTTGAATTCTCTATATTAATTCAGAGAGTTTTGTTATACTTCTTGTTATTTACTGTCTCAATGTCATCCGTGAGAATAAAATTAAAGGCAGTGGGATTAGGTTCCTGATCTATATACTGTGTATTAATATTCTGCGCTGCTACGTAAATTTTAACGGCTATATTCTTTACGTACAACAGAGTATGGGTTTCAGTCCTAGGATCGACGATAAACTACAGAAATACAAATACGGAACAGTGGCGGACCGATTATGGCTCCTCACCATCAACAGTAGTTGTTACCCATAGTTTTGATTTTGCTATTTGACCAACGTCACCCTTTAGAGACCAACCTGTTCTTTCCACAATGCCATTCTTGACTTGCTTCTTAATACGTCCTACAACTACAGATTTGTTGAAAATATTAACTGTTAAATACGCTATTCCACAAATTAAGAACTTCCAGTTATTGTTTATATCTTGAAACTTACTACTGTTCACATTCACTGAAGGAAAGATACGTAATAACAGATTGAAATCATCGATTAGAATCTCAAAGCATATTGTGAATGGTTAAAATGAAATGAACTAAAAATCATCTTTTTGTCTAAAACACATTACTGTTCCAGAGAATTCGGCACCTCTTAAAAATTTTTACACCTCTGATGTTTAGCCACATGTGGACAAAAAGTGGCTCTCATGAAGCAGCGCTGTTTAGCCGTTACAGAATAAAGCGTCAAAAATCAGTAAATAAAACTATTCATCTACTGTTGGTCCGAATCACATATACCAGCCGCCACCTGCTGCGACAATGACTCTAAGTCTATTGGGTATTTGATTTTTCTCTTCTTTGTCGGGCCTCTTTACCTCCCCTTCTAGCCGAACCTTCGCTCTCCAATTACGCCTTCATCGGCGAGCTTCTCCTCAATATTTTTCATTTGTGCTGAGTTGCTTTTTACCCTTCTAGCATATACACTCCTGGAAATTGAAATAAGAACACCGTGAATTCATTGTCCCAGGAAGGGGAAACTTTATAGACGCATTCCTGGGGTCAGATACATCACATGATCACACTGACAGAACCACAGGCACATAGACACAGGCAACAGAGCATGTACAATGTCGGCACTAGTACAGTGTATATCCACCTTTCGCAGCAATGCAGGCTGCTATTCTCCCATGGAGACGATCGTAGAGATGCTGGATGTAGTCCTGTGGAATGGCTTGCCATGCCATTTCCACCTGGCGCCTCAGTTGGACCAGCATTCGTGCTGGACGTGCAGACCGCGTGAGACGACGCTTCATCCAGTCCCAAACATGCTCAATGGGGGACAGATCCGGAGATCTTGCTGGCCAGGGTAGTTGACTTACACCTTATAGAGCACGTTGGGTGGCACGGGATACATGCGGACGTGCATTGTCCTGTTGGAACAGCAAGTTCCCTTGCCGGTCTAGGAATGGTAGAACGATGGGTTCGATGACGGTTTGGATGTACCGTGCACTATTCAGTGTCCCCTCGACGATCACCAGTGGTGTACGGCCGGTGTAGGAGATCGCTCCCCACACCATGATGCCGGGTGTTGGCCCTGTGTGCCTCGGTCGTATGCAGTCCTGATTGTGGCGCTCACCTGCACGGCGCCAAACACGCATACGACCATCATTGGCACCAAGGCAGAAGCGACTCTCATCGCTGAAGACGACACGTCTCCATTCGTCCCTCCATTCACGCCTGTCGCGACACCACTGGAGGCGGGCTGCACGATGTTGGGGCGTGAGCGGAAGACGGCCTAACGGTGTGCGGGACCGTAGCCCAGCTTCATGGAGACGGTTGCGAATGGTCCTCGCCGATACCCCAGGAGCAACAGTGTCCCTAATTTGCTGGGAAGTGGCGGTGCGGTCCCCTACGGCACTGCGTAGGATCCTACGGTCTTGGCGTGCATCCGTGCGTCGCTACGGTCCGGTCCCAGGTCGACGGGCACGTGCACCTTCCGCCGACCACTGGCGACAACATCGATGTACTGTGGAGACCTCACGCCCCACGTGTTGAGCAATTCGGCGGTACGTCCACCCGGCCTCCCGCATGCCCACTATACGCCCTCGCTCAAAGTCCGTCAACTGCACATACGGTTCACGTCCACGCTGTCGCGGCATGCTACCAGTGTTAAAGACTGCGATGGAGCTCCGTATGCCACGGCAAACTGGCTGACACTGACGGCGGCGGTGCACAAATGCTGCGCAGCTAGCGCCATTCGACGGCCAACACCGCGGTTCCTGGTGTGTCCGCTGTGCCGTGCGTGTGATCATTGCTTGTACAGCCCTCTCGCAGTGTCCGGAGCAAGTATGGTGGGTCTGACACACCGGTGTCAATGTGTTCTTTTTTCCATTTCCAGGAGTGTAGATCTTACGATAACACTAAAAGGGCCACACCAGCTGCAAGTTTTAGCGTGAGACTTCTTTGCGTCTCTCTTACGTTGCAAACTTTAGAAACATTGCCCCACCACGAAAAGTATAACGTTTCTCATTGGATAGACAGAATTTTTGTAGGCGGAGCTTAAGGTTAACATTGAGACCCTGATTGGTCAGATGAAAACACTGCCAGATAGTTTTTTTTAAACCAACTTCGGTAAATTGTAGTAAGGAGAAGTTAGGAAGGAGTTGCTTCCGAGACGGCGAGAAGCATGGAGCTGCGCCGGCCCGCCCCCTGACGAACACCGACAAGGTAATGAACGCACGCGATGCCGCATTTTTGAGTGTATAAGGCTTCACTCAGAACTGCAGAAGTCTCATCTGTTACATCCCCTTTTTACGTAATACTGGTGTCGATCGTCAATTGAAGCTCATGGTATTCACATTTGCTACGTAAGTTGAAATGTGAAACGTGATGATTTTTCTGTTATATAATTATTGAGAAGCCACATCAGCCACTGTAATTTACGACAAGTTAGATAAGTAATTAAAGATAATTGAGGCTCACTGTAGACCATTTTGAAAGTTTTCTCTTTTGTGAAACTTAATTTAAACCTAGATTATAGATGTGATATGGCATAGGTCATCCTTCGATCCATTGTAGAACTTGGAAACCCATTCAGGGACTATTCGTTCACATTTTTGTTGAACGCAGTTGGTTTTTATCATCCTGTATTAAAACATTTCCTTTTATCAATAGTGCAATTTATAAACAATGTTTTGTGAGTAGAATAAAATTTCCAATGGTAAACTTAACTGCCTTTTCGACGTTATTTTACCAGCTAACTAAACATAGGAAAGCCTTGAACCCCTTCCACTAAATTTAGTGAGTATTAAGATTCTTTTACAGGGAGTGCAGTGGAGCTGACGCTGAAATCATTAAGTATTTGGTTATATCATCGCTGGTCTCACTGAACTCTTCTGAACTCTACATGTCATGTGTGGTCTGGCGTCTCCTTACCAGCAACAGGTCCCAGGTTCAAACTAGTCAATTCCCTAAAAAAATACGCTCAGAGCGTCGTTGCGCGAAAGTGGTAGGGAGACACGACTTAGAACAGACAGACACCACGGAGAATGTTAGACAATCATCTACTGCAGTTAATAGATCGAGTTAACAAAAGCAATCATAGAGGTATACCTCAAAGAAAACAGCGTGAACCTTAATATAAAAGCAAATAAAGTTATGTTACTGAAGCCAAACCGGTTTATTTAACAATGGCGTACCATGGAAACAAAAATTTTAAAGAAATAATTAGGGACGGTTCCATTTCTGGAACGAAAGGACATGATTAAGGAAAACTGACATCTGAACCGCAAATGCTTAAGAGCAACAATTAAGGAAAACAACATAAGGTTGTTTGACAGAAACAAAAAGTCTATTCTGTCTCTCTCTATCTCCTCAGAGAGATATGTCATATTGCTGTCGTCTTACTGACACGGAAAAATATAAAAACAATGTCCGCAATCTGTTGGCATGTTTGGAGAGATTGTATCCTTGAAATTTGTTTCCAGCGGGCTAGATAAGGTACTGTAAAGATTCTAGACTATTGCGTGGATATTAATTTTGGAAGTGAGACTAAACCGACGCAAAACGACTAGTACCCTATTACGAATGAGCAGTTTAGTAGGTTAACCACAAAGGAAATGATAAGCCTGTGGGGCGGCGGGTGGAAATAATTATTGTTATTATATATTGGAGAAACACTGCATTTCCCTGCCGTTTAACCATATGTGGGGCGGCGGGTGGAATTAATTGTTATTTTAATGTTCCTATTATTTATTCTGTCTTTTGCCGTTCTCAACACTGGCTCTCTAACTACAATATTGGCAACCAGAAAGTGATTAGCAAAACGTGAAGCCTGTAATTAGAATTCCTAGTGCCCACTTCATCTGAGAAATACACTTATAGCTACAGCTTATAGCTCTGAGGAACAAGGAGATTGTCTGGGATTCATAATCAAAAATGATCGTGAAAAAAAAATGTTCTCTGTATTCTGAAAGTCACAGATGAAAAAAAAAAAAAAAAAAAAGAATCCACACAACCTGACTAACAGAGCAGTTCAGAGTCTAATGCGCTGATGCAACTATAACTTTCCAAATTAAATGTTTAAATGAATGCTCGCCATAATTTGATGAATATGCTCATCAAACGCCACGCTAAATAATGGTAGAATGTCTGTCCCGCGACGGCACGTGAGAATACTACTTACGCAAACTGAAGACAGATCATTAAAGTCATCCCCGAATTAACACTTCACTCGAAAATGATTTCATGGTTACGCGTATCCCGAGTAACTTAATACGGCATCCGAGACTGTTTATAGCAATGATACCGACGCGACGCGACTCCCGGTACAGATGGTGTGCTAATCTGTGTGTGGAGAGAACTGGGGCCTTGCTTCCTCGAGCAGCGTTCTTATATACAGGGCGTTACAAAAAGATACGGCCAAACTTTCAGGAAACATTCCTCACACACAAATAAAGAAAAGATGTTATGTGGACATGTGTCCGGAAACGCTTAATATCCATGTTAGAGCTCATTTTAGTTTCGTCAGTATGTACTGTACTTCCTCGATTCACCGCCAGTTGCCCCAATTGAATGAAGGCAATGTTGACTTCGGTTCTTGTGTTGACATGCGACTCATTGCTCTACAGTACTAGCATCAAGCACATCAGTACGTAGCATCAACAGGTTAGTGTTCGTCACGAACGTGGTTTTGCAGTCAGTGCATTGTTTACAAATACGGAGTTGGCAGATGCCCATTTGATGTATGGATTAGCACGGGGAAATAGCCGTGGCGCGGTACGTTTGTATCGAGACAGATTTCCAGAACACCTGCAATGGACGAGGCAATTCTTCGTGCAGTGGACGATAACCCTAATGTCAGCATCAGAGAAGTTGCTGCTGTACAAGAAAACGTTGACCACGTCACTGTATGGAGAGTGCTACGGGAGAACCAGTTGTTTCCGTACCATGTACAGCGTGCGCAGTCACTATCAGCAGCTGATTGGCCTCCGCAGGTACACTTCTGCGATTGGTTCATCCAACAATGTGTCAATCCTCATTTCAGTGCAAATGTTCTCTTTACGGATGAGGCTTCATTCCAACATTATCAGATTGTAAATTTTCACAATCGACATGTGTGGGCTGACGAGAATCCGCACGAAATTGTGCAATCACATCATCAACACAGATTTTCTGTGAACGTTTGGGCAGGCATTGTTGGTGATATCTTGATTGGGCTCCATGTTCTTCCACTTATGCTCAATGGAGCACGTTATCATGATTTCATACGGGATACTCTACCTGTGCTGCTAGAATATGTGCCTTTACAAGTACGTCACAACATGTGGTTCATGCACGATAGAGCTCCTGCACATTTCACTAAAAGTGTTCGTACGCTTCTCAACAACAGATTCGGTGACCGATGGATTGGTAGAGGCGGACCAATTCCATGGCCTCCACGATCTCCTGAACTCAACCCTCTTCACTTTCATTTATGGGGGCATTTGAAAGCTCTTGTCTACGCAACCCCGGTACCAAATGTAGAGAGTCTTCGTGCTCGTATTATGGACGGCTGTGATACAATACGCCATTCTCCCGGGTTGCATCAGCGCATCAGGGATTCCATGCGACGGAGGGTGGATGCATGTATCCTCGCTAACGGAAGACATTTTGAACATTTCCTGTAACAAAGTGTTTGAAGTCACGCTGGTACGTTCTGTTGCTGTGTGTTTCCATTCCATGATTAATGTGATTTGAAGAGAAGTAATAAAATGAGCGCTAACATGGAAAGTAAGCGTTTCCGGACAGATGTCCACATAACGTATTTTCTTTCTTTGTGTGTGAGGAATGTTTCCTGAAAGTTTGGCCGTACCTTTTTGTAACACCCTGTAAAAAAGCCGCGGCGCGGACGGCTAAGGGAGCGCCTGATCAAATCGTCTCTCCCGACTAGCCGCTGGGCTAGTAATGCACCACTTTAAGTTATTGAATAAATAATCGCTTCCTTTGCTGATGGCAGATGAAGCTCTCAATTTAAATGCGCAATCAGCACACACGTAAGTAATCATAATAAAAGTCTGACGTGGCTAAGTAAAATATTTTGGGCCATAGAATTAATTTAATTACACTACACGCAGTAGACGAGCTCTGTACTTGCCCTTTGGAGATACGCTATCACTATAGTTTCATAGTTATTGAGTTGAAACTTCTCACATCATTATGATTATAGCGGGTCTCCATTCTACTTAAATTTAAACATCCTAGCCTTATTTATTAGCCTACTTAATCTATCTTGCTTCCTTACTTTTTAAGGCAAAAACCAGAAAATATTGAATTTCAACTAAAATCTTAATTTGTGAGATCCAAAGTACTGTCTCTATTAAATTATTATGAAAAAGGAATCTAAATATAAATTTTTAAGTCTCTAGCTCTTTTCTGGTGCGCCAGTGATTTTTACAGAAAAACGTCCAAATTTCGAAAATGGTTAAAGTTATCGAACTGACATTCAACACATATTAATTTAGTATTACTCCTGACATGCTAGAACCGTTTCAGGTCATTTACTTGATTTTTAAAGTATTGCGCAACTTTTATGACGTCAGAGCTAGTTACAGCGGACTAGGCTGGCACACAATGGAAAGACTGATGGGAATTTTATAAGGCGTGAGTAGGCTGCTTCCCTACAAGCCTAATAAAAGCAAGCCATATTGACAACGAGTTAGACACGAGTGAGAGTAGTTTTGCGAATCGAGTTACAACCAATCTTGTAACCAACAGATGATCACAATAAATATTTATAAGGTGCTTGTGGAAAGAAAAGCGAGAAATGCTGGTGAGAACATATACCGAGCAACGACCTGGAAAAGACGTACGGAGAAACATCAATATCCCACTTCTTCCCTTCAACATCAGCGCGACTTGGTATGCCGAGGAAACGCGGTAGTTCCGTGTGGGAAGCTAATGTACAAAATTAACTCAGACCCAGCTTCTTACTGCAAGAAGTGCCCCTTAGTTTAATCGTTAAATCTTACCATGACGCGTGGAAGCCATGAGAGTGTATGGAAGTGGACATGCAAGAACGTTTTAGTGGTATGCATAACGTCTTAGACTATCATAATAGTCAAATATGTGTAGCAGCCCGACTGGAATCTCTACCCGAATATAAAGAATAGTAGATACACTTGGCTTTCATGTAATTATGTACATTATATGAAGATCTCGGCTGCAAATTGCAGTAAGGAACTGTCGATCACAAACGAGTTATTGCCTGCAAAAGATGGTAAGTGATGTGCTTTATGCATATAGTCCATATTTCCATGATGAACCGAGAAGTGGCTGCTGTATCTGCAATTTCAGTCTCTCGCTTAAGAGTAATTTGGTAAAGGCCAGAAAAAATGTTTTCAGTAGTAATAACGGCTGTGCTGTTCGTGCCAGGAAAACGCTTTTCAGAAGCGACTTTTACGATGTGGATGATGTGCTTAACTACGACTTGAAAATCCTGAATATGTTCAGAAATGTCAATGAGTTTTAAAAGTTTTTGGTACTGAAAGTGTGAATATTTAATAAAGCAAGAAAACAATGTTAAGATGTGTACCTTACCATAGTTTACGTACGTTTACCTGACACATGATTGTAGAAATATTATGAGATGTCCTTAATATTGTCTATATTCTGTAGAAAGGTGCTTACTAAATGGTTCAAATGGCTCTGAGTGAAGTGTCGGCAGAAGTGCCAACACTGTTTTGTTTGACGAGACCGAAATGTACGCTAAAAGCTCACGCAGGCTGGCGTGAGGTCTGAAACAGGATACGTAATGAATGCTATAAAGAAAAGTACGTAGCTTCTGGAATACTTAACTTTAATCCACATTTGTAGAACATCGCTCTGGATGATACATTAATAGAATCTCAATATCACTTGAATACGGCGCCTTGCTAGGTCGTAGCAAATGTAGCTGAAGGCTATGCCCACTATCGTCTCGGCAAATGAGAGCGTAATTCTCACAAGGGAACCTCCCCATCGCACCCCCCTCAGATTTAGTTATAAGTTGGCACAGTGGATAGGCCTTGAAAAACTGAACACAGATCAATCGAGAAAACAAGAAGAAGTTGTGTGGAACTATGAAAAAATAAGCAAAATATATGAACTGAGTAGTCCATGCGCAAGGTAAGCAACATCAAGGAGAGTGTGAGCTCAGGAACGCCGTAGTCCCGTGGTTAGCGTGAGTAGCCGCGGAATGAGAGGTCCTTGGTTCGAGTGAAAAGTTTATACACTTTTTTTTTCGCAAAGTTATGATCTGTCCCTTCGTTCATTGACGTCTCTGTTCACTGTAATAAGTTTAGTGTCTGTGTTTTGCGACCGCACCGCAAAACCGTGCGATTAGTGGACGAAAGGACGTGCCTCTCCAATGGGAACCCAAAACATTTGATCGCAAGGTCATAGGTCAACCGATTCCTCCACTGGAAAACACGTCTGATATATTCTATACGACACTGGTGACGGCATGTGCGTCACATGACAGGAATAAGTTGTCGACCCACCTAACTTGTACTCTTGGCGAATGGGTAAAAAGATTCTTCTACCTTGCCCGATTTAGGTTTTTTTGTGGATGTGATAATCAATCCCAAAAAAGTGATGAAAACATAAGAGTTTGTCACATAAACTGCAACAAATGAATGCAACAGTTTCACAGTCACACAGGTTTGCCTGTGCTCTGTCAAAACATATGTTATTAACGTTTTCAAAATTTTCCGTGTGCAGACCGTCAAATCCTGCATATGTCCAAGCAAATCTGAACATGTCCTGGAATTTTGGAGACCGAAGTTGATTATGTGTGAGTGCCTGAACTTTGATAATTGACATGGACGGACAATTTGTCTGAAAATAAAAAATTAAAATTTTCACACAAGGGAAGACTTGAACCATGGACCTTTCGTTCCAGAGTTGCTCACGCTAACCACAGGACCATGGCGTTCCCAAGCGCATAATCTCCTTGATGTTGCTTATCTTCCCCATGGACTACTCAGTTCGTATATTTTGCTTATTTTTTTCATAGTTCCACACAACTTCTTCTTGTTTTCTCGATTGATCTGTGTTCAGTTTTTCAAGGCCTATCCAGTGTGCCAACTTACAACTAAATCTGAGGGGGGTGTGATGGGGAGGTTCCCTTGTCAGTGAACCATGGCTAGCAACGTCGGCTGTACAACTGGGGCGAGTGCTAGTACGTCTCTAGACCTGCCGTGTGGTGGCGCTCGGTCTGCAATTATTGACAGTGGTGACACGTGGGTCCGTCGTATACTAGCGGACCGCGGCCGATTTAAAAGCTACCACCTAGCAAGTGTGGTGTCTGGCGGTGACACCACATTCCTCCCCCGCAAATCGGCGAATGGTGGTGTTATAAGGCTTCCGCCCGCCGTGGGGAGGACCCCATGTTGACGTATGCGACGAGGTGGGCAGCCTAACAACAGGCGAGGCTGTGCCACCCGCACCCAGCCATTCGGTCCGAGGGCAGAAAGGAAACGCCTGAAAACCTAGTCCAGGGTGCACGCCAACATGAGGTGTATGCGCCCTTAGATAGTCAGGAGGGGCCGAAGGGTCGACCTCCATCGAGTCGGAGCACCCGACTGGCGAAGACGACAGATGGTCCGGAGCGGGCAAGAGTTCCATGCCGGAGGACAGCTGGGCACGGGAAGCGATCGGCGGCGCGTGACCCAGGGAGGCGCCCGGCGATTGCAGCGACGCGTCAACTGCGGGCGGCGCCGGCGGCGGCTGCGGCGGCGGCGCGACGCCATGGGGCAAAATGGAAGGTAGCGTCGGTAACACCTGGGGCTGAGGCGAGCCAGTAGATGGGTCCCCAGGGCGCTGACCGGACGGCACCGTCGCTGAAAGCAGACGGGAGCGGCAGAACCCGTGCGACGACAGAGGCGCAGCTGCCTGAGATGCCGACGCACCTCACCAGAGGCCCCCAAAACCAGATACAGCGCGCGGCCGAGGCAGCGAAGAATGCGCCCGGTGAGCCAACGCCGTGAACCGCGATAGTTGCGATAGGATACAACGTCGCCGGGAGCAAAAGCAGGTGGCTGCCGCTGCACAGGAACCTGATGCGGCGGATGTAGCAAAGACATCAAGGTTAGATGAGGACGACCATGGAGCAACTCAGCCGGCGAGCGACCATCTCGTGGCTGAGAGCGATACGTGGACAAAAAGAGCAATAACGCGTCCTCCCGAGAATGCGACTCTTTCAACTTCAACATCTGTGACTTGAAAGTCCGGACCAAACGTTCAGCGGCACCGTTTGACTGAGGCGAAAACGGCGCGGACGTCAGATGTTGAATACCAGTGGCCTTGCAGAATGACTGAAATTCTGCGGACATGAATTGTGGCCATTGTCGGAAACAATAGTCTGCGGAAGACCTTCAATGCAAAAGATAGCGGACAACGCTTGGATGGTGGCAGAAGACGTCGTGGAAGACATCCGGACAACAAAAGGAAAATTACTGAAGGAATCGACCACAACCAACCATCGAGCATTCCAGAATGGGCCAGCAAAATCGATGTGTAAGCGTTGCCAAGGGGTAGTGGCTTTCGGCCATGCAAAGAATTTCCGCGGTGGCGCGGATTGTTGTTCGGCACACGCCATGCAAGAAGAGCACATATTCGTAATCGCAGCATCGATTCCGAACCAAGTACAGTGCTGACGAGCAAGTTGTTTCGTTCGCACTATACCCCAATGGCCTTGGTGGAGAAGCTTTAAGACAGAGGACTGTAACGAACGTGGGACCACGACCCTGGACTGATCATTATCAGAACGCAACAGCAAATCACCACGTCGTTCAAAAAGTCTCTCCTTGTGAGCAAAAAATCGGCGAACCAACGGATCCTCGATCCGTGACTTTGACAAGGGCCATTGCGTAGCAACAAAACGCAAAACGGTAGCAAGGACAGGGTCAGCAACTGTGGCTGTAGCTACACGACGAAAATCAATTGGAAACGATTCCACCACGTCATCGGTTTCCGAATCAATGAACATGCAAGCAAGTTCGGAGGAATCGAATGCTCTATCCTCAGCAACAGGCAAACCGGACAACGCATCGGCGTTTCCGTGCTTAGCAGTGGACCGATACAAGATATCGTAGCGGTACTGCGAGAGGAAAATAGCCCAGCGAATGAATTTCTGCGCTGTACGTGGAGGTACAGGCTTGTTCGGATGAAAAAGTGATGTCAAAGGTTTGTGGTCTGTGCTGATGGTAAAGTGACGACCATACAAGAAATCATGAAACTTGGTAACACCAAATACGAGACCCAATGCTTCTTTCTCGATCTGTGAATAATTTCTTTGCGCTGACGAGAGCAATTTGGACGCAAAAGCAATAGGGCGATCATGCGAACCATCTTTGTGCGCAAGCACAGCTCCGATCCCGAAATCCAATGCATCTACCATCAACAAAAGGGGTTTCTGGGGATCGAAAGGCGTAAGGCAAGTCTTAGAAAGCAACGCCGATTTCAGCTGGCGAAAGGCGCGTTCGCATTCCGTCGACCAGACGAACGGAACACCTTTACGGCGTAAGCGATAAAGCGGAGCTGAAATGGAAGAGGCATGGGGGATATAGCGATGGTAATAATTTATTTTACCCAGCACACTCTTTAGCTGCTTCAAATTCTGCGGCGAAGGCAAGTCTTGTATGGCATGAAGGTGCTCTGGACTGGGATGTATGCCTTGGGCATTGAGTACATGTCCCAGATATGGCAAATCACGAGCAAAAACCACACATTTGTCCTTCCACAAGCGAAGACCATTTTGTCGCAAGACCTGAAATAATGTTCAGAGATTGTCTAAATGTTCTTCTTCCGTCTTTCCAGAGATCACAATATCGTCCAGATAGTTTGCTGCAGTAGGGACCGACGCACAAACAGTTTGTAAATATTGCTGAAACAATGCAGGGGCGGATGCACACCCGAATGGCAGTCTTTTGAATCGATACAAACCAAGAGGCGTGTTAACCACCAAAACGCGCTGGGATTCTTCGTCCACCGGTATTGGCAAGTACGCATCTGCTAGGTCCTACTTTGAAAAATATTTACCCGGGCACAGGTTGTCAAAAAGATCTTCCGGGCGGGGCAAAGGAAAAGTTGCAGGCACTAGTTGTGGATTCACTGTTGCCTTGAAGTCCACACAAAGTCTCAATTTTCCCGAAGGTTTTTGCAAAATTACTAAGGGTGAGGCCCAGAGAGAAGCCTGCACACATTCAATTACACCTTGTGATTCTAAGTCGTTTAATGTTCTTGCGATCTCATCACGCAATGCGTGGGGAACATTGCGCGCTCTGAAAAATTTCGTTTGCGCGTTTACTTTCAGTTCCAAATGTGCTGCATAGTTCTTAGCGCAACGAAGGCCCGGTGCAAAAATGGCTGCAAATTCTTCACATAGACGAGAAACACTGGCTGAAGGCACAGTCTGGTTCACTGATAGACAAGTTAAACAACTGAAATAAATCTAAACCAAACAAGTTCACCGCAGAAGAAGAACGAAGAACGTAAAATGACACAAGTTTTGTGTGTCCCTTGTATGTTGCAAGAAGGCTGCGCTGTCCTAACACAGGGATATGCTGTCCGGAATAACTAGTTAGCGTAACATTTGCGGCACGCAACGGAGGTGTGCCCAGTTGTGTGTACATGTCTTTATTGAGCAATGAAACTGCAGCTCCAGTATCGAGCTGGAATGGTATCACGTTGCCATTAATTTCCAAGTCTACAAAAAGTTTATTGTCGTGCTGACGACAAGAGTGACTGTCTCGTGCAACGTGAACTGACACTGATACAGAATCACTAGCGACGTGACAGGATTTCCATCGACGTCGATGCACACTATTTGTGGGACGAACACAGTCACTGTTAGAGAGAGAAGCACTGGACGGAGTGGAATTAACTACATAAATGTTCATGGGCGAAGGTTCACGATCCTGAGTATCCTTGGTTCGATTCCGGCGCGAAGCGAGGGGCCTGGAATGGTTGTGAGTGTCCGATCTGTGCTTTTTCTGGCAAACTCTCTGAACATGGCCTTTTTTATTACAGAAAAAGCAAATAGCTCGGCGTGACGGCAATTCTCACGAGAATGTCTAGTAGCACACCGCGGGCATGATTTCACTGCATTAGCGTGCTTACGCGGCACATGTGGCTGCGCGGACGTGCACGAGGGCTGTTTACAGTTCCGTGCAGCTCGCCCGGCGGGCCGGTTAATGTGACACATGGCTGGCGAAGTTGCAAATGATTCCTGAACAAAGTCAAGTGTGTCTTGCCTATCCAATATGTCTATCACTTGTTGAAGGGAGGGATTGACTAGTTTCAAAATCTGTTCCCTTATGCGAACATCAGAAACGTTCTGTGCAATTGCATCACGCACCATAGTATCTGAATAAGGGAGTCCACATTCACACTCAAAAGCACAATCCCTAGTAAGGCCTTGCAAAGTTGCAACCCACTCCCGATTAGTTTGACCGGCCGTACGTTTTGTACAAAAGAACGTATTGACTGATTCCTTCAAATAGGCATCTAAAGCAGACAAAATTTCTTCGTAGGACAGAGCTGCTACGTCGCATCGGGGAAACAATTTCACTATCACACGGAAGGTGACACACCGACACAAGAAAGGAGATGAGGCTGCCGCTCGTTACCTTGAATTCTGTAGGCGGCGAGATGGAATCCAAATTGGCGTGACCACTCCGTCCAGCTTTCCAATTCCGCCTGGAACGGACGAAACGGTGGTGCAACTGCGTGTTGTGGCTGCGGTAGCGATGAAGCGGCGGCGGCCGCATCGTTTTGCATTGCACGTTGACCCTGGACAAGCTGTCCAAGGGCATCCAATAAGGCCTGCGTCTGCTGATTCTCCAAGCGATAAAATTCGGACAGTACATCTGGAGAATGTGGCGAAGCCATGACACAAGTAAATTAGTGCAATACGAACGCGAAATCCTCTTTTAAGCCTCGTCGCCAATATGAAGTGTCGGCAGAAGTGCCAACACTGTTTTGTTTGAGGAGACCGAAATGCACGCTATAAGCTCACGCAGGCTGGCGTGAGGTCTGGAACAGGATACGTAATGAATGCTATAAAGAAAAGTACGTAGCTTCTGGAATACTTAACTTTAATCCACATTTGTAGAACATCGCTCTGGATGATACATTAATAGAATCTCAATATCACTTGAATACGGCGCCTTGCTAGGTCGTAGCAAGTGTAGGTGAAGGCTATGCCCACTATCGTCTCGGCAAATGAGAGCGTAATTCTCAGTGAACCATGGCTAGCAACGTCGGCTGTACAACTGGGGCGAGTGCTAGTACGTCTCTCTAGACCTGCCGTGTGGTGGCGCTCGGTCTGCAATTACTGACAGTGGCGACACGCGGGTCCGTCGTATACTAGCGGACCGCGGCCGATTTAAAAGCTACCACCTAGCAAGTGTGGTGTCTGGCGGTGACACCACACTGAGCACTATGGGACTCAACTGCTGAGGTCATAAGTCCCCTAGAACTTAGAACTACATAAACCTAACTAACCTAAGGACAACACAGACATCCATGCCCGAGGCAGGATTCGAACCTGCGACCGTAGCGGTCGCGTGGTTCCAGACTGTAGCGCCTAGAAACGCTCGGCCACCAGCGGCCGGCGGTGCTTACTAAAATTAAAAATTGATTTTATATTGTGCTGAACCATATGTATCGTTTTGAGGTTGTTACACTTTATTATTGCAAAAATAGTTCACGTGAATCTTAATATTAAAAACTGAAACAATTCAGACTTTTCAAATTTGTAGTTTTCAGAGAGTTCGCAGTGTGCTTCTTGATTCGCCCAGCAAGTAGACAGTGGTAAGGTAAATCTAACCAACATAAACTCAACTTAGTTTTAGAAGTAAACAATGTTAAGTACCCACTGAAGAATTTTTAAAATAAAATTTTCAGTAGAATTCACCATTTTAGAAATATGATGAGACTATAAATATGAGTAGAATTGCTGAAGCAAAGGCTGCTTTTAACAAGAAGAAAAACATCTTAACATCTAAGAGCATCAGCCTTGAAATCAGGAAAAGATTTTTGAAATCATATGTGTGGAGTGTGGCATGCTATGGGTGTGAAACACGGACTCTCGGGACAGAGGAAGACCAGAAGTTAAATTCTTTGTAAATGTGGTGCTATAGACGCATGCTCAAAATAAAATGTATCGACAAGGTCACAAACGAAATGGTTCTGGAAAGAGCAGGTGAGAAGAGAAGCTTCTGGAGTTTCATTGTTAAAAGAAGCGTGCAATTTACAGGCCATCTATTAAGCCATAAAGGACTCCTGAACACGATCATAGAGGGATATGTCGAGGGAAAAAGACCAAGAGGAAGACCACGACTGAGGTACATGGATCAAATCGTGAAAGATGTGGGATGTAACAACTATAAAGAAATGAAGAGAAAAGCTGAAAGATGCACAGAATGGAGACAAGCTGTCATAGTAGCTGTTGCAAACCAATCCTTGCATTGACCACCACAGAAGAAGATAAATATATTTGAACACAGTGACTTATCAGAGTACTAAAACCACATTTATAATTTACAATATTTATAATACTTGTCGAAACTATATGCTGTGCAATTTCTCAAAAGAACGAAAGCAATCCTTACTACAGTTTACAGTCGAGGTCTTCATATGAGGAGCTATAAAAACCCGAAATGCTAAACTACAAACACTATTTGATGTTAGACTACCAACAAATGTGCTTTCACAACATTTCCACGAGAGTTTTTGAAATTAAAGTAGGACACTCCGGTTTAAGGCAGCTTCTTGTTCGCCTAGATAATATCATAAACCACATTTAATTCCGTTTTAACTCAGTGAGGAAGTTTATTTAAGTAAACCAGCAAATGGCAAAGGAAAGCAAGGTTTTTCTTATTTTATTACTTATTTTTTTAATTTTATGTTTGGAACCAGTCATTTTTAATGAAAACGTTCATGCAATAAAGATGAAACAAAAGAATTGTATGGTTTCTCACAGAAAAATAAGACTTAAATTTTAGATGAACGATTTTAATTGTTGAAGAGGCAAGACTTTTGATGGAACAAGATTTAGATTTAAGAAGAATCGGGATTTAACCAGAGTTTTACCAGACAACAATATAAGAGAGATACTTTTCAGGCACAAAGAATTGTCTATAATTAAGCACAAATGTGAAGTAAAACGGCGTACTCCCTAAAAAATATGAAGACGCAAAGAAAAAAGTAGGTAAGTGCTAGAATATAAATCCAAAGAACAGTTTTCGATCTCAGGACGGTCCATGGATTTTTATGTAATGTATTGCTTCTGTCACATCTGCGAACATGTCAGTTTCAAGAGTGGTTCGTATTCCACGTTAAACTCTATGTCAATTCATAACTGTTTGAGTAAATCCATTCAAAACTGGGTGACAAGAAACGGTATACCGTCTGTAACATGATCGTGCCTACTAAGAAGGAAATGCGCTCCAGTCAACCGTCGCGCTGATGACTCATTTATTTACTTTTATTGTTATAGTCAGGAGAGACTAATGTACTTTCCTGGTTGATTGAAAACCTTATATAAATAAAAATAGTATAACTATTGCATTTTCGTAAGATGAGTCAAATGCCTTCCTTTAAGGATATACTCGGGATCTAGAGTCTGTTAGATGGAGAAAGATATATTCAGCTGTTTGAGGTTAAAAAGTGATTTTCATATACCTAGTTTACCTATACCACAAAAAAGAAATTTGTGGTGTAAATACCGCAATGAACTACTGCCAGACTCAGGTCATTTGGTGTCTTTAATTTTCAGCTTGTTAAGATGAACCGATAAAATATCAATATTTAATTTTATAATGATTATTTTGGGTATAATGTTCATACCGCATCGGAATTTAGAGAACAATGGAATGATTTCAGGATGAACGCGTCCCTACCTTTTTACTATTTATAATTCACCCATCTTGCCATTTTATATTGGTCAATTTCTTTACGAATGCCACGTATTTGGTGTACAGGAGTGTAATCTAAATAATGCAACCGAATTTGATGCGTTTTTTAATAGCTAAGTTGTGCTGGAAAGAACTTTGTTTCCTTGTATTTAACGAAATTTCTCTCTTCTCCACTAGATGAACATTCGTTGGAGAAGGTCTCATAGCTCCCAGACAGCTATGAAGACTATTTATTTTTTATATATATATTTTGACCTTAACTTTGATGTACTGTACATTTGTGGCCCATTTTGGATGGTAGTAATGACCTGTATTCAATTTGTATTCCAAAACTCGAGGCTGTGCGAGACTCCGAGGTTTCACAAAATTGAACGCTCTCAATCACTAAATGATTTTTGATAAGAGATGCTCTGTCAAATACAATTGGTTATTGATATATCCAGACCCATTTCAAAGAGAGTGTGATGTCTCTTGCAGCGGTCTCTCCGAGATATTTTCAGAAATTTTATAATTTATATAACTCAGTGCATATCTCGAAATGTCTCTTCTTATCTTACCGATTCCTAAACTTTAATAGACGATGATTATCAATGCAAAGTAGTTAAAACAATATTATTCCTTGGAGCGTGCATTTACTCCATTGAATAGCTTCTCTGCTATCTATGTTTTCTCTTACGAAACGAATGAGAGAGATCTTTCCGATTAGCCGTGAAAGGACGAAGATGTATATGTGTGTATTGTTGAGCTAGTCGCCATCTTGATGAGATTCTGTACGAGAAGGTATTTAATACATGAGATAAACTAAAGTAAGTGTGTTCGCGTATTATTTAACTGATTATTATTGACAGTGCCTGCTTACTACGCTGTGTTGCACGGGATCAGTGGGGAACGTCTGATTTACACTGGACGAACCTGCCGTTTTGTACGCTCAAAGATATCCAGTTTATTAATTTCAATAAGTGGGCTAACACGGTCTTACCAGCAGATCTCCGGTATTCCCCATGTGATCACCGAAAGTTAATAATTATTACAAATGTTTTCAGGAGATCGACTGACAATTTTCGTCGCACCGAGACTTCGAAATTGCTTCACTGCCTTATGGAATTTAAGTTAAGCTAAATTTAATCAGGATAGAACAGTATTGAACTGTGTGAATGTGATAAGCCTGCTTTGTGAATGAAAATTCCCTTGATATACGCATGGTTTTTTTTTCTATCCTGATCAGTGAATCTAAATCAGGCCGGTGTGAGAGAGGTTTTTAAATTTCAGATCCCACAAAAAAATATTAAAAAAGGTCACTTAAATTGGGCACAGTTTAGGATATCTTTCTCTCAGTATCTCTAAAATTGTTCGTCTTAAACCGTAATCCAGGCGCCACACGCATGATGAAGTATGTTCCAGCTAAAATCTGTAAATCCTACATACAGATGATGTAATAGCTGTAGTGTTAGAAGTAGTTTTATTCATACGTATATCACTTTTACAAGGACGTTAGTTATTTCACATATATGGTGTCGCAGCTTGGGGTAGTGCTATGAGAGGCTCTAAATCCCCATGTCCCATCACCTATTTTAATGAATACTCAGCTGCAGACAACAGAAGGTAAACCACCACTGTCCAACTTGTAGAGTTGGCAGCAGATTATATAAAGGAAAAATAGAAAATACGGAAACTTATACATTAAGCCAACCAACGCTTTATTAATTTAACAAATATTTTTCCATCTGCGATTTATGAAAGTATTCCAAGGATGAAATTCTGTGGAAGACATAATGACCTGAATGTTATACTAAGACTACAATCTCAACTTGACCGTAACTCCCGATAATATCAGAAACACCCGTATCACTTTATTTCTTTCGTCATCTGTGCACTGATGTATAACGATAATACACTTATGTTCTGAAAAAATCAGAACTCCTTTAACGACTAGAGATAGGACATTGATATTGACAGCACATGTACAGCAGTATGTTCTGCAGAAATGATTATCACTTGAACCATGTCGGCTGCCGGTTTCAACGTCAACATCTACTGTATATCGCGGTGCAACGCCACCTATCGGTAAAATATGCCTGCGGCTCTCGTTGTCGCTGTAAACCGAAGGTGATGGATCAGTGTGACTCGAGCAGAAGTGCAGGATGCCTCGCAAACGTATATGCGTACCGTACCATCAAATCAGTGAGTTTGAAAGAGAGCGCGTTATTGGCATGAAAGAATTTGTTGCATCCATCCGAGAAACTGCTGCTCTTGTGGGACGAAGTATTTCGACAGTGCAGCGGATGTGTGCAAAATGTTTCACGGAAGGCCGTAGAGCACGACGAGATGAGTCAGGTCGCACCAACCAGTTCACCTCCCAAGAAGAGCGACGTGTCATTCGATAGGCATTGCACATTGCAGGATATATCTGCGTCCTCCTCGGTTCTGGCGCAACAGTGGAACACATCGTACACTATCAGGGGTGAAAGTCTGTCGCCGTTTACTACAGCATGGGTTACGTGCGCGCCGTCCATTTCTCCGCCTACCTTTCACGAATGTGTAGAAACATGCTAGACGGCAATGGTGTATGCAACGACGTCACTGGGGACAGGAATGATATCAGATAGTATTTTTGGACGAATCTAGGTTCTGTTTGTTTGAAACGGATGGCCGCATTTTGGTTTACCGTAGATAGGGGGAGCGGCATCACAGTGACTGCATTCGCACAAGCCATACAGCGTCAGGTCAAGGCAGAATTGGTGTGCGTTCGGGCCACTGTTACGAGTGTGACTTACAAGAATGACATCCTGATACCCCTAGCCATACCCTTTCTGCACAACACCCCAGACGCCATTTTTCAGAATGAAAATGCACGACTACATGCTGCGCACGAACACGTACCTTCTTGGTGTCACAGGATGTCAGCCTTTTGACCTAGCCCGCCAGATCACCAGACTTGTTGCCAATCGAAATTGTGTGCGATATGGTGAAACGACGGATGCACTGCTGTGACCCATGGCAACTACCACAGATGAACTATGGAATCAGGTGAATGCAGCATGGATGGCTGTGCCACAGAAAGCCATTCGCGCCTGATACGCGTCGATGTCGTCACGCATGGAACGAGTTATCAGGGCCCATGACGGACTCTGTGCCTACTAGGCAACAGGACTCATACTGAACCGAGGTCACTGAAAAGCTAATCGTTTCTACAGAACATACTAATGTACATGTCCTGTAAATGTGGACGTACTATCTCCAATCATTCAAGATGTGCTGTTTTTCCGAACGTAAGTGCAACGTTAAAATGTCTAACGTATTTTTCTCTCTGTAAATCACCTATTTAATTCACTCTACCATTCGAATCGTCTTTTCATCACTGTTCCTAGAGTCCCACAAATACATTTAGCGGTAGGTTAACCGTTAAGTTTGATAGGATGAAAGTGAAAACATTTTTTACAGAAAGTGTAAAAAAAGTTTAATGTTGTTTTAAAGGTGTTTTAGCGGGTACCAAGTGCGCTGAAATTCTTGGTTGTTCTAAAATACTGAACAGCTTGTCGTGGGAAGTATTGCCCGCACTGGGAGCTCTCAGGCGACTGCTGTCACTTTCGTGGACTGGTGGCGGCTGAAAAAAGACCCGCTGCCTCTTACATAGTGAGAAAACAAGCGGTTGGTTGCACGAAGTTTCAGCACACTCTCTGGACGACGAGTACCTTACTTCACAAAAATGGAAAGTATAATAAAAGGAGTACTGGAGTCGAAATATGACATGTCTCGTAGTCGTTAAACTCTTTGGAATATCACAGTTTATTCTTAACAAATGACTCAAAGAAAACAGACGAAACTTTGCTGATGACCTGTTAAGTAAAGACAAGGTTATCAAAACCTTATGTTTCGTAAAGCACAGAAAACTCAGAAATTCGTCACGTTTGTACTATGGTGACCCCCACGTCTCATCACCTATATTAATGAATACTCAGCAGCAGACAGCAATAGGTAAACCAACCACTGTCCAATTTATAGAGTTGGTAGCAGATTACATCAAGGAAAAACAGAAAATACGGAAACTTATACATTAAACCAAACAAATGCGTTATTAATTTGTATTTTTCATCAAACAAAGAAGTTAAGCAATTGCCTAGTGAATCTCAGACTCACTTGACATTGGTGGAAGAGTTATTTTACGTTAAATATTCCATATAGGTCCCTGACTACATACGCAATAATACCTTCCAAATGTGTGTTGAGCAGCTATGTTGGATGCGCTGCTGTTGAAAAGCAAGCGTCCCTCGCCCCTCCAGAATTGAGAATCGATCAGTACTACAGCGCGGGGAGGAGTGTCGTCCAGAAGGACGCATTGTGCGGAGTTGGCCGACATGAAGCTGTTAGGCAGTGAATCGCCGTCCATAACTCGCCCCCCTCTCCCCCGCCCGCACACTGTTCGGTGTCTCTGTACAGTGCACATCTGCCGGAGAATGATCATCACATGGTGAACAGCAATGCACGCATCTTAGACGACAAGGTTCTTTGGGAGGCATTGTCATCTCAGTAATGCTCATTTCTTGATCTGAACACGTGCGTTTTGTAGTAGTTAATATTCAGTACGAGTCGGAGGGTTGGAGCCGAGAATTGAGGACGGAAGCGTAGTATGATCGGAAGTAGAAAGAATCTTAAGTAAAATGACTAATATTGAACATTGTTTTTATTCAAGCGATATAAATGTCGGCGGAAGATAAGGAGTGGATCTGCGTTCAAATTAAGTAAATTAATTAATCATGGCAGTAGAAAGTAATACAGTTATTTATTATACTTTTAGTTGCAAACCTAATGAATATTCAGGTCATATTTAATACAAGCTCAAGTGTTTTCCTAAAAACTTCTTATTGTGAAAGTATATTATTCAGTGTCCTAGGTGTTGTGGCGTAGCAAGACAGCCACGCCACTCGAAGGTAGCCGAAAGGCACGCGTACACACACGCCGGCTGGCATGAGTTCTGGAACAGGATAAGTAATTGAATGCTAATAAGAAAAGTATGTATCTAAGTTAATACTCAACTTTAATGCATCCTTGTGGTACATCGCTATTGACGATACAAATGAGACTATCTCCAGATACGGTTAATTACAATCACTGTAAGGCTAATGACGCCTTGCTAGGTCGTAGCCATGGACTTAGCTGAAGGCTATTCTAACTATCTGCTCGGCTAATGAGCGATGCTTCGTCAGTGTAGTCGCTAACAAAGTCGTCGTACAACTGGGGCGAGTGCTAGTCCGTCTTTCTAGACCTGCCATGTGGTGGCGCTAGGTCTGCAAGTACTGACAGTGGCGACACGCGGGTCCCACTTGTACTAATGGACCGCGGCCGATTTAAGCTACCACCTAGCAAGTGTGGTGTCTGGCGGTGACACCACACTAGGCATTAAGCCACCTATTTGTCTGTTTGATTGTATAAAGATTTCTATACTATCCAACTGAAGCATTTACAAATCGTGATGTGCACATACTGTACAAGAAGACTTACGACAGGATTCATTTTGTGTCAAATAACGGGACAAATTTGTTCGTTCGCACGTAATATTTACATTAATCATAGAGATTGAGGCAATGCAAACGAAATTTGTTGCTGATTTAATTGATCAGGAATATGAGGTGGTGGTTCTCAAAGTCAAAGTAAAAATGTCGTCTAAACCACCAATTAGCAATTCAAGCAGGACTAAAATTTACGTGTTTCGAAGGTCAAACCTACATCGTCGGAACAAGATAAAATGTATTCGCAACTGCGAATATTTACAACCATCAGCAGTTTAATGGAATGACGGCAGTGAAACTTTGGGCCAACCGGGACTCGAACCCATATTTCCCGCTTATCGCGGGAAATCGCTTTACCATTTTTTTTTTTTTTGCGTGATTGGTGGCCTTAACCACTTTGTTTTATTTTGTTTCCTTTCCTTTCGTGAGTGGTTTTCGTAGCGCTTTTTACTGTTAGTAATAAGACATTGTAAACAAATTATAGAACGTAAATCATCTCCACATTTAATTTGTGCGTCTACCTTTCAACACACAGGTAAGCTCAAAATATCTAATAACAAATAAGACAAGGGAAATTCTTATAGTTGTATTGCTTAAACAACGACCACACGGACAAAAGAAATCAAAATTATGATGAAAAACAAATGCAGCACTCGATTCCAAGCGTACCTCCCATCTGCGGACAATGTTCATTGGTACCAAGTCGATAACTATTTCGCCTCGTGTCAAGGTCTACTACAGGGGTCTTCTTCTGCCAAGTGCACTCCAAATCTGAGGGAGTTTATAAAGACACTGCCCAAATAATTTGTGAAGAGTTGTTGACAGCAAGGAGTGTTCTCAAGTATGCTATGAGGAGATATTGCCTATAGTCAACAACCATCTTCCCACCATCTCAGAATAAGTAATAAATGGACACGCCTTTATATCACGTGATGGCCTGAGTCTCCGCGGTCGGAAAATAACTATCCCCTGAGCATAGGAGGAGTCGATGCACTATCCTGTGTAATGGGCCACGAATGTAACAGGGAAGGGACTTCCGTACCAGCATCCATACGTCAAACTCCGTTCCACACGTGGAACGATATTCTTCAGAGTCCGAGAGGTTGCACTATGGGCAGAGGGGAGAATCTGTCTACCCAGTAGCGTGTAGCCAGTGTTGCGTCAGGTATTTTCGGTTGACTGGATGGTACCACGTTTCTCGTCCCCGTGTATGGAGGAAGGGTTGCCGGGCTGCCCTCCTCACCGCAGGCCATAGTACTTCCAGGATTTTAGTCTCAATCACATTGCGAAGTATGCATCTCAGAAGAAAACGATGGATGTCTCTCGCCTTCGGATTTCGAGTGGTGGGCAGATCAGGATTAACGTGTCTATATTCAAGCATAAATACCAAGATATGGAAGACGGAGGAAGCGATATGCTCAGTCGTAACAGGTGGCAGTGTGAATGCTAGCATCAGTTTCTCCAAAACACTGCTCGTAAGTGAAGTACGTTGACAGGTCCACTGTTTCGTCATAGAGTACAAATATAAGGCTGCAGCCCATACTCATACATTTATAAGTCCCAGTCAACACTCAGGTGGAGGGAGGGTGTAGGTGTCGTAGCGGACTTTCAATAGCAATCCAGCAGTAAGGTAATATCAAAATGCCGCCTGTAGTCTGCGTCTCATCGCTGTCGCTAGTGAGAGAATCTGCGCCATGTGAAACAACTTGCTCACCACATTAAGGTTAAGATACTATACATGCTGAAGAAGCTCCATACATCGAAGTAGCTTCTGGTAGACTTCTGTGCGTATCACATGCGGTAGACGTCTATAGTCCATGGTAGCCATGCGATGCACATCTCGTGCAAATGTAATACCGAAATATGTGATCGCATCCACCTGTGGGAGGGGCGCCATGTAGCCCTCCTGGAGGCCGCCCGATATGAATTACCGCAGACTTGGCTACATTCATATGGCTTCTCGCAGCCAATCCATACTGCATAATCCATTCAAGCATGAAACACACCTCATCACTTGAGCGAAAAAGCAGTAGAATGTCGTCAGCATACACTCTACAGTGGAAGTTGGAACCCCTCACTGTAATTTCCGAATGTCCGCCTTTCAGCCCTCCCACGAGCGGTCCTACTGCGATCGCGTAAAAAATCATACGGAGTGGACATCGTTGTCGAACTGAACGCTGGATTGACTTCGTATACCAATTTACCAGTACATGAAATGATGCTCCGTGTAAGAGAAGCAAAATTACTTCTAGGAAGTAATTACTTCAAGAAAATTTTGGTGATTAGTAAGGCAAGGGGCACAGGTGCAATTTTGATATGAAATTGATATGCAAATTAATTACACTGACCAATTAATTGCCCCTGACCACGCCCACTCCCGCACCCATATGACGTCATGTGTTTTCCCCAGCCTGCACGTGGGTCCCTGCATCCTCCCCCTCCCCACCCATCCCCATTACACACCCCCTCCCACCCTATTGATGGGAATCTCGAATTTCGGCGGAAATTTCGAAATCAACTGTCAATTCTGAGGACATAATATCAACGGAAATTGTTAATGGAAATTGTTTATAAAACCGAAATAGGCCGTATAAATAAAAAATCAGATGACGGAGGACCAGTGAATTATGCTCTGAGAAGAACATAATTTGCATTTTGTAGGACAGGGATACTCTTGTTTACTTTCTGATCACTTCATCGCTTCATATAATGCGATCACAAAGTCATTAAGGCAGCCCACAATGCACTGGAGGTCTCGGGTGCACTAGTGGTGTGCTCACGCTTCAGCCCTTCCACACCTCCTGCTGCACGATGCCACGTCGTTTGACTTTTGGGGGGGGGGGGGGGGAGGGGGTCCGTCCATCCGCCACCGAATCGCTTTCATGACAGCTGCTGCAGCTGCCTCAACTCACAGGTCCCGACCGGACCCGCCTACTGCCTCCTGTCCTGCTCTGGGGGCTTAAGATCAAAGGGCGCCACAACACACACGCCCGTAACTCTCAGGCAGCCTGAGATGACACAACCTGCACCACATGCGACACTTGGCTCGGTGTCTGTCGATCTGCTCGGTGACCACCCACACTTGCGGCCCCTTGGATTCCAAGCCACAGAGGGCAGCAGCCACTGGTTGGAAATCAGCGAATGATTGTGATGTACAGTACCATTCTTAAGTCGCATTTTGTTGGACATGAACTACGAACAATAGATTCCTTTTCGAAGGTTAGAATCTTCCACCCACAGCTGTGTCCTAACGAAAACAACAACATATAACGAGGGATGCAGCTGGCATTGGGCTTACCAAGCTATCAGCCTCTCTCAGAATGAACAGAGGGTGTTTTCCTAAAGATAGTATATGTGTCCAATTTTTCAGCCACTTGCCAGCTATCAGAGGATGTTCGTCTCAGATTTTTTTTTCCTCCACCACACCTGCGACATGTTCCTCAATCACCTGCGCCAAGCCTGCTTGAGGTGAAAAGAAGGCAAGTTATAACTTAGCGGTATGGCATTCTGAGTTCCTATAGGTCCTCTGCAAAATAGAGGCTGGAGTCTGAAGGTATATGAAGCCCAACCTCCACCACAATCATCATCAGTCTTTGACAGTGCCTAGTTGTTTCTGTGTTATTCCTGCAATATGAAACAGTCAGCTAGCGGTGATGGCAGCGGTAGTGGTGATGGGAAACAGCCAAACTTGGGGCAATTGCCATGTAAGTGTTTACAAGAAAATTATGAGTTCAAATTGCGACAGCTATAAAATTTCCTACAAAGTATTCAGATTTTTCGAGATTGTGATATATTTTCGTAACAAGTGCTTATAAAAGTTCTTTTATTTCTCTTGCTATTGCAGCATTCGTTCCCGAAATGTTGGCTTAGCTAGGACGCCAGCTGGAAACTTAAAGTTGCCAGCAAACCGAAGTAAATACATCTCAAAATTCTCTGTGTGATATTTTACATGTTCAGAAGTCATCTCTTAAAGTATTCAAATCGTAACAAGTGCTTATAATATTTCTACTGTTGTTCCAGCGTTAAAGCAGCAGCAGCTGGATGCTGAAAGTCGCCAGCAAGCCGAAGAGCAAGTGCTACCATCATGTAAGTACATCTCCAAATTCTATGTGATAGTTTACATGTTCAGAAAACACCTCATGATCGTAACTAGAGTTTATAAAATTTTCGATCTCGCTGTTGCACCGTAAGAGCAGCAGCTGATGGCCATTGACCTGCTGCTGGATGCTGAAATGCAGCAAGAACATGAGTACATTTGTAACATATTGCCGTTAGACTTTTTTTTGTCATATACAGTTGTGTGAGGCATATATTATTCATGGTTGTAGATATTTCTATAGATCAAGAGGAGGATGAGATTCTAGTAGAGGTATGTGTCGAGAATGACGACCAGGAGTCATCACTCCCATGTGTTATGAACTTTTAATTTTTATTTTTTTCGTTTTATGTATACTCAGTATCTCGCTGTAGGCAAAGTCAGTATAATTTTTTTGTTGTAGTTGTTTCTTATCATCAATATCTTGTTGTAGACGACTTCTGTGAGATGGATCGGTGGCTTCACAACAACAACAGTTCTGGGGAGGGTGATAGACTTGAGTGGGAGTGGGAGATGGTGGCTGCTGAAGGGCAGTGCGACCTCTCCCTTCTGTAACAGGAGGTGGAGATATTTAACTAAGGGGAAGGACTACCAGAAAGATGGACTGTGCAGCTCAATTCTGGGATCCACAGTGTAAGAGGTGATTATAATGTTACTGTCATAGTCACAGTATATAATTATTAATCTGGAATGCGGATGTACTTAATTGTTGTTATTTATTTATAGCATATACCTAAAAATTCTTTAGCCTAGTACTTATTTTTTTCTGTTATTCGTATGTTACAGAAGTGCCACCGACACTGCCACGATAACAGCTTGATGTGGGACGTGCAGCCAGAGTGGTGGTATCAAACACTCAGCCGAACGACGTGCACCGCCATGCAAAGCACCGCTCGTTGCCGTGCGATAGGCGGCTGAGGCTGCTGGAGTGCTGGCCCTCACACCATCGCATACCCTCTGGCGTCCGTGGGTAGTTCAGTCACAACAACTATCTCCCACAGCACAGACTGGCGGTGGTGAAGGCTCCAACACGCATCATCATCAACGAGTGCTCTCTCCACAGCCTAGGTCCTCCCACAGGAGCTCACTACCCCCCACCCCTCCTCCTATTCCTGCTGTGGCCGTTCGCCCTCGCTGGCAGGCAAAGTATGTGTGCTTCGGTGCATACCCCTCCCCCAGAAGGTGCCTCCTCCAAAGCGCCCTCATCCACTGAGTGGATGCTATCGTCTCCTAGTTGTAGTATTAATGATAATGAACCTGTGACTAGCTGTAGCATTCTATCCCGACCCGACAGTGGAGGACATCGGATTAGCGCTGCCATGAACCTCTAGAGTCCGCCGCTCGTGGTCTCGCGGTAGCGTTCTCGCTTCCCGAGCACGGGGTCCCGGGTTCGATTCCCGACGGGGTAAGGGATTTTCACCTGCCTCGAGATGACTGGGTGTTTGTGTTGTCCTCATCATTTCATCATCATCCAGGAAAGTGGCGAACTTGGACTGAGCAAAGATTGGGTAATTGTACGGGCGCTGATAACCACGCAGTTGAGCGCCCCACAAACCAAACATCATCATCATGAACCTCTAGAATACTTGGCGGTTGTTATGGCCTTTGAGAGGTGTATCTCATTTACTAGAATTGAGAATGCTGCCAAGGGGTATTGCCATCCATTCTGCTTTCTAGCAGCGTGCCTCCCGGAGCTGCAGGCAGAGCTCCTCAAAGCCTTAGTTGATCCGAGATATATTGCAAATAAATGTAATTCAGTGCTCTGTACTCTGTTGCGAATTGACTCACTCCTCCCACCCCCACCCCCCACCCCCCCATCCCCCAACAACAGGGTGCTGCTGAGGAGAAAGGCTGCACTACATCTGGGGTGGTGATGGCGTTATATCTCGGAGTACATCAATCGTCGAGTGGTATCATGAATCCACCTTGAGTGCTATACTGGCCAGGTTTCCCAGATGGAAGTAAGAGCGTCAGCTAAAGCACTCAGCCAAATACCACACCTCGACATCCATATTCATGTCTATGATCCGTTAAATGGAGGGTCCAGTTATATCAAACCCCGTGAGGATATTATGAATAAGAAGGCTTATATTAACGTTCAAAAGTAAAAGGATAACGCATTTGCATGGGCAGTAAGAGAGCACATCGTGATACGGAATAGGTCTTAATATTCGTGGATGTTATAACTTCGATATTATTCATTTCCCCGTAAAGATTCAGGGCATACCAAAATTTGAGGCACAAAATCCCGGAATATTCGTTCACGTTTATGGCCTGAAGAACAAGCAGAAAGCCAAGCCAGATGAGCAGTACAAGCGTACTGTAGTTGGACCGCTCCATTTTTCGAAATATACAGGTGAGAGTGATCTTCATACGTATAAACATGCTGCTCTTCTCTCAAGGTGATAATCGGGATTACGTATGGATCATAGACATGTCCCGCCCCCTTTACAGCCAATTGTCGAAACTCAAAGATAGAAACGCTTTTCTTCAGGTGTCTAAGTACGTTTTCAGTAGAAAAGTATTTAAACAGACATCTGGAGGACTGTGAATCCAAGTAACCAGTACGTGTAGTTATGCCTATAGAAGAAAACAAGTTCAATCAATTAAAGAATGTTCACCACCAGGAACGATGTCCGTTTGTTGTATACACAGACTTCGAATGTCTCCTTGCGCCTATCACCTGCTGTGAAGGGAACCCCTTAGCCTCACACACCACCTTCGCACAAAAACACGTACCGTGTAAATACCAAACTGCATCTTCATATTTTTCAAGTCTTAACCGCTATGAATCTTATGTTGGGGATAATCTCGCAGTTTGGCTACTCATTGATCTTGAAAAACTCTCATGGTATGTTGATAGGCTTTACAGCAACAACATCACATGGCTGAATCGGAGGAGTATAAAAATTATACAATGATGTGAGCAACTCTCATATTTGTGGGCTGTCGTTAGATAGAGAAGCTGAAACTCCCCGTTTCATCTTACGTGCAAGTTCTGAACTGCAGCTCACAACGTATGCAACTTGAAGTATAAGTTACTACGACACATACCCATATTCTTCCATAATTTAAGTGGGTATGACGATCTCCTGCTTATTGAGTAATTGGTTAATTTCGGTTGGGAGAAAAATCAGAGCAGTGTCCTACGTGAGAGTGTTGAGAAGCATATTTCAGTCTCCATATAAATGACGCCCAAAAGTACACTCCATTTCCTTCACACACTGCACTTTATGCAGGCAGAACACGAGAAATTCGTTGAAACTCTACTTTGGAAGGATGTGCATATCACCTGATCGGCATACCCCGATGAGGAAAAGTTTTAGCTTGTGACTAGGAGTTTTCTGTTATGAGTGTCTACATAGTAAGGAGGAACTAGACGAAACGAGACTACCCAACATATCTGCATTTAGCATTATTCTCACAGACCATGCCGTAACTAGTGCTGATTATGCGCATGCCCTGAATATCTGATGAGGATTCTACATTCTAAATTTGGGTGAATTCGGAAGACTATACATGGGAACCGATGTGTGCTTGCTAGCAGATGTTTTTTAAAGTTCCGGATTGTATGCACGGTCACGTAGTCTCTGGACCCCACCTTTTATTAATTGCACCTGGGTTGTCCTGGGACGCAATGCTCGAGAAAACGCGGCGCAGCAACGAACTTTTGACTGACCCTGGTATGATTCTTTCCTTTGAGCGCGGGATCCGTGGAGAAGTTTTCCAGTGTGTCCATAGACACGCCAAAGCAAATAATTCACCTATGGGTGCGGGGTTCATCACATTCCTCAATTCAAGTTATATTCTATATTTGGATGTGAATAACTTATATGGGTACGCCACGATGCAGCCACTGCCAGTTGATAGGTTTCAGTGGGTGCCCGAAAACGAATTAGAGGGACTAGGTGGAAAAATATTGGGTCTGGTGGTTGATTCTGATGTAGGGTACATGGTGGAGGCAGACCTCATATATCCTGTTAGTTGAAGTGACAAGCGACTTGCCATTATATCCAAAACAACAAGTTCTGTGGGGAAGAACTATCCCGTAACTGACGACTGCTGTTGGACACAAACAGAGATTTGTAATTTATTATCACAATCTCAGCAGTGTCTCAGATTATGGATGGAGCCATAAATAAGAGAAAATAAATCAGAGCTCGAACGGGAAGATTCAGGTGTTCCTTTTTCCCACGCGCCATTCGAGAGTGGAATGGTAGAGAAGTAGTATGAAAATGGTTCGATGAACCCTCTGCCAGGCACTTAAGTGTGAATTGCAGAGTAACCATGTAGATGTAGATGTAGATAGAATCACTCAGGCTATCTTCTTCAATCAGTCCCCCATGCTGGACGAATATATTGAATTAAATACCAAAAAGAGGGCGGCTGCGACTAGTGATTTCGAAAAAGATTTTTGCAAATTGATGAATAAATCCATTTTCGATAAAACGAATCTGAATGTAAGAAATGAAGGTGATATTATGATTAGGACTGAATGGGATGGGCGTTGGGGAGTAAGAAATTACATCTCCAGAACAAATTTTAAGTGGGTCACTATTTTCAATGAAAACTTTGTTGCTATAGAGATGTATAAGGTTTCAGCAGAGTTTACGAAATCAGTCTATGTGAGTATGTGTATACTGGACATCTCAAAACTCCACATGTAACGTTTCCACTATGAGTATAGATAGGTTCATCTGTTGGGTGAAGAACTGCAATCCATAGGAAGTAATTAGGTGACACGGTAATGAATTCGACACATCGGGATACGCAGCTGACAATTCTTATGTTGTTGTTCCTCAGAACAGGAAGATTGTCAGCTGAATGAAAGATGATGCGGATGGATTGCCGATTGTACAGTTTGTGGGTCTAAGATCCAAAATGTATGCATACCGTACAATAGATGGAGCATTCAAAGGCTGGCTAAGGATGTGTGAGATGCGGCATGATGTGTCCTCATGGTCGAATACTACTTGCAGTATCTCTATGGTGCTATTCGCGGTGCTCCGCTGCAACCTCCGCATTTGGTACAGCATACAAGTACTCGATCGCAATGTCACGCGGTGTACACTGTGCTGCAGTCTAAAGTCTCACCTCATGACGAGAAAAGAGCTATTTGTCATGACGGGATCGAAACACTCCTGTACTAACACTATTTTCTTGAAGCGCGAGAGGGGGTGGGGTAACTCGATGGTGTGAATGGGAGAGATAGTGAGAGAGTAGCTGAGTGAGAACTTGTGCCGAATAGCAGGGCTCTTTTATGATAGTTTAAATGTTGTATGTGTGTCTGTTTGCATGCCCGTGAGTGGGTTTGGGTATGGATGTTTGTGTAAATAAGTATGTCTGTGTGTAAATCTATTCCGTTTATTTTTTTCTAAACAAGTAGCGTAATATGTATGTATGAATATACAGGGTGAGTCACTAACTATTGCCACCAAGAATAACTCCGAAAAGATGATAGGAGCTGAAAAGTTTGTCAGACGAAAGTTGCATGGGACAATGGGGGCCATAATATGACGTTGGTTTTCTGTTGCTATATGGGATCGCATCAGAGATATAGAGGTCAACTTTGTTTTTTTAAATGGGATGCTATAATTTGGTACTTATTTTCTGATATCGGCTATCGAGACAAATCCAATGATATGTTACAGCAAGGTCTCTGAAGGTCAACGAAGGTCACAAAGGTGGCGTGAACGTCCATTTACAGAAGGTGTCCGATATGGTGACCATTGGTGTCAACGCAGTGCAGCAATCTTCTTATCATGGACTGTGTGGTATTCCTTATCACATCGGCACTTATCGAAGCACGTGCTCTGACACTTCTCTCTCGCATATCTTCAGGTGTAATTGGAACGAATTTATAAACAATGTCTTTTACGAATCCGCACAAGACAAAATCCAGAGGCGTCAAGTCCGGCGAACAAGCCGACCACGACATATCTCCTCCGCATACAATCCAACGATTTTGGAATTGTCTTTGCATTTCTACCCGTCAGCGAAAAATGTACCGGACACCCATCGTGTTGACACCATATTCTGTTCCTTGTTCCTAAAGGTATTTCCTCCAATAACAGGCCTAATGTTTCTTGCAGGAATGTGGTATACTTCCTATCATTAAGAGTTCCTTCGATGAAATAGGGGCCTATAATTCTGTCCTCCAAAATCCCTCACCATACAGTCACCGACCACGGTTTTTGGTGTGCAATTTGCCGCAGCCAACATGGATTTTCAGTTGCCCAATAATGCATGTTATGCAGATTAAAATTTCCATGGTTCGTGAATGTAACCTCGTCAGTGAATAAAATCAGATTAATAAATGTGTCATCGCTCTGAATCTGAAGTTGAGCCCATCGGCGGAATTCAATGTGACGCATACAATCCGTACCAGTTAATTCTTGGTGGAGACTGATATGGTAAAGATGATACTTATGGCTATGCAGAACACGAACAACACTATTCTGGCTCATGCTAGATTCCCTTGCGATTTGGCGCGAACTAATACAAGGATCTCGAACCACAGTGGCAAGAGCTCCAATTTCCATTTCCTCGTTAGCAACTTCCCTTTGCCGGATATGTTTCCGATGCGTTAAAGATCCTGTTGTTCTCAATTTATCATACACATATTTAAATGTACGACATTTAGCTCTCACTGAATTTCGTTGGCATTCTCCATAAATGAGAAGCATATCGACTTGTTCTTCTGAGGAACACATCATTCACATTCCCTTGATTCGACGATACTAGTCTTACCGTTCCTATTAGTGTTGTGTTGCGAAACCATCGAATGGTGTTTACCTGTCAATGGCACTTTAGGTGGATACACCGTATTCGGCGAATATTTACTATTTGCACGATATACGAGAGAGAATTGTCAGAGCATGTGCGTCGATAAGTGCCGGAGTGATAAGGAATACCACACAATCCATGGTAAGAAGATTGCAGCGCTGCAACTGATACCAATGGTCATCACTTCGAACACCTTATGTAAATGGATGTTCATGCCACGTTTTTGACCTTCGTTAACCTTCAAAGACCTTACTGTCGATATCAGAAAATAAGTACCAAACTATAGCATCCCATTTAAGAAAACAAAGTTGACCTTCATATCTCTGACGCGACCCCACCTAGCAACAAAATATCAACGTCATATTATGGCCCCCGTTGTCCCTTGCAACATTTGTCCCACAAAATTTTCAGCTACTATCATACTTCTGGATTTATTCTTGGTGGCAATAGTTAGTGACTCACTCTGAATGGAATTCAATTATAAAAGAAGTAAAAAATATGTTACATACATAAAGAAGATACAAAATTGAACAAAATCATCAAAAAAAGTTGAAAACCTGTAAATGAAGGTAAAAATAGTCTACCGTGTTTCCCTCTTTTGCACCTCATGTGCTTGTGTGACTGTGTGAGCGCATGTGTAAATAGATTAGTTTCTCAGTTTCACCTACCGCTAGCTGTCCAATTCACACTAGCTTCAAGTGTGAGTTTCACCCAGTTCATTTTAGCGCAGTTTTTTTATGAACGTTTTAGGGCCATCCGCTTAATTGTATTATTAAATTATTTCAGCTGCTTGAGGTGGAAGATGCTTAGAGCCACCCGCTTCAACATATAAATTAAGTCTTCTGTCTGCGTGGGGTTTTATTAGTAATAGTACTAATGTAAGTGAAGTTGTACCTCTGCAATTGCCGTAATCAGTACTGCAATGTAAAGTATAAAAATGTTTCAACCAGAACTATTATTTGTAAAACCAAACCTGTGAATAAAAAGATTCCAAACAGTAAAAAGAACTGTGAATTTAAAAGCAGTATTACGTCGTGTATTGTAAAAACAAGAAGATTTATGGATGTAAAGCTGTATTACTACTGTGAATATTTATGTATGAATAAAAATTTGTTATTCGTTAGCACATGTCTTTGTTGTTATTTCACTAATCCCTACCCTGACAAATGTATATAAAGGCTTTGCAAGATGCACAAGATACCAGTTTGAAGCATGAGGGAGATGACGTTTAAGATGGAGGAAAACGAAATATACATAATGATTGACTGGGATTTCGCCTATCGTGCTGCACGTGTAGGTTTTTAGGGAAAGGCGGCACGTGATGGTGTCCACTTCCAAAGACATACAGTAAACATGGCTCAAATTACATCTCATGTGCTTCCACCAAGCCACAGACGTAGAATCTGGACGAAGCGACATACTGTGTAAGTAGGAGCTAGGTAGAAAGAAAGGAAAACGCAGAGTGTGAGGCAAAACATTTATTTACTTTCATTAATTCTACTTAAAAGTAATTTTACATTTTCATAAGCAGACACAACAGTATTTTCACACTTTTTCTTCTTGAGCTGATGGATAGCGGGGCACCCGTAGAATTCCAGGTCTTGAATAAATGCAAACTTGAAGATTCGTTGCATCTATGTGATCTTCTCCTAGCCTTTGACATAAAGTCTCAGGATGATTGAATATTCGAAGTGACGTCATCATTTCTTTATAAGTTATACAGGGATCGTCCCAGTTGAGTTCTCCGTGTATTAACACAATTTACATCTTTGAAAGGGCTTGGTGACGCAATTCTTTCTGAGAATGTCTCTATTATACTAGTATCTTCCGTGTATGCTATGAGTGCAACATCTTTAAATATGAACTGTCTGCACCCATCATCATAGGAACCTTGAATATCGGCAACGACGTTCACAGTGCAAGGTGTGATTGTGAAATGCCCTGACTAAGCCACAGCACCTGGCAATTTATACAGAACGCTGCACAACACCAGTAAATGGGCAATAGTTAATCACACTGTGAAGTAGAACTAGAGGATACGTTGCAGTATGTTCTGGGAAATTTTATGAGGTTTCAAATTCGATTCTTACATCTGTTGGCCCTGATTTAGTTATCTCATTCTCCTTAGAATAGTCTATTACGATGATTGGCGCAAGCTCCTCGAATTTCCGCGGGCTGAGTAGGCATCCTTCCTCTTCAACACCTTCATAGTAGGAGGCACGAAACCTTGCATACATGTCAAATGCTAGACTGTATACATTGTGATCCCACTGCAGCAGTAAATTGTCATACGGATAGAATTCGGAATTCAAGTAGACTTTGGCATTAGTTAAATTACAGTTGGCAAATACGATGGAATCATTTGGTAAATTCAACCTTCTGTTGGTCTGAAATGCAAGTATGACGAATCTCGGTGTTTCCAGCTGCACAGAGGTTTTAGTAGTCCCTGCTTGTCTGCTCGCTATCGGTAGCACCGGATACTCAAAAACCTCCCTTGAGGGGGGAAAGTTAATGGCGGATATGTACCGGTAAACTTTTAAAAGCTTCAAACGCTCTTCGTCTTCCACAGTGAAGTGCGGCATTTAGCATATAATTTTATTAATGATGATCTGATTCTCCTCTTGAGCTCATTGACTGTACGAGATGCTATGCGTTGCACTCCATACCAGAATAAGCTCCTGTTTAGCATTAATAATAATTCACAGCATGTCCTCAACCACCCCATAAGCATTTTTAGAAGTATGCATGCTGTAAATCTGCGGTACGCTTATGCTGTTCTGTCCACAAGATCGTCTATGAACTATCCTGCATTTTCTAAACCATTCATATCCGAAGATGATGATGAGACATATGTTTTAAGGGTTGTTGCTTTGCCCACACTACGTGTACGATAAATCTCTACCCCATTAAGTTCAAATAGTGTTTCCTGGAACAGGAATGCCAAAGCATTACGTGTAAGTTTCGATCCCACTGTACGACTACCATACTTTTTCTTAAAATGATCCATGCAAATATATGAAACTCTTGTATGAAAGAGTTAAAGCGTCTTGGTGCTGGATGACAGTTGTGATTTCTTCGTTCTTGTTAAATGATGTCGTTGAAGCATAAGGTTTATACGAGAAGTATACTTGGCGTATGACTCGCTCATCACATTTCACAGGGTGAGATATATTGAGCGACGACGTCATTGCGACGATTGAAGCCTACTTATTTAAGAAACTCGTAGTTCACACGTGTTATCACCTTGCGGTTCTGCTGCGAAGTGCTGTGCTATGCCTGTGTGTGTTGGTTTTATACCTTACACCCATCTTGTCTTAGATGCCGTCGTACACTGATTTCCTCTCAACGAAAGTCTACAAGTTGGTTATTCTGATACACAATACTCAGCTCCAGGTAATCCAATGTCTGAACCGTAACTGGCAGGTATATAGCGTTGGAGTCTCAACAATCTTATACCCTGTTCCAGCTTAAGGGGAGAATCCGTAAATTGAATGAAACAATCTATCGTTGAGATATGAGTTCGTTGCAACGTTGTACTGAACGTAGATTGTACTGACAGAGAGAATCCACTGTACGATCAGAATTGTAAAATTACTGGGGTCCGCCTTCAGAAACCTGTCCCTTTGTGAAACTCAATACTGTGCCTATTGAACTTTCCTGCTTATAGTCAATCGACGCTTTCACCGTCCGCATTTCAGATTTCAGTGTTCTGATGTTTGCACGGAGCTCAATCCCTTTTCCAGGCTGTTTTAAAACTTCGTTTAGATCGTCAGTAGCGTATGCACCAGGTTCAATTTCCACAATTTCTATTTTACCATTAATTTCCAGATGCAGATTTTTGTTAGCCTCTGTGACATTTGGGATGGTGGCGTATGTGCCAAATCCAATCATCGAAACACTAGACGTTATTTGTATTTCATTTTTTAACGTATGCTACCCAGTGAGTTTCATGTCCTCGTGTTACATCCAGATTCATCATTCCGCAATATCATGATTTCCACATAGTCTTCGGTAATGTATTCCTCACAGATCTGTATTTGTAAGCGCCCTGTCTGGTAGGACTGCTAGGGGCCTCTTCTTTTTATGTTTCTGAATAGATCTAGTCATTTCTTGCATCGTTTCAAGTATAGGCCTTTTCTGATGGCTGCTGCCTCCATCATACGGTTGTGTCTTCGTGCCTCCTGAAGTTGCTCCTGAGAGTTTTGAGCCGTCTTGACTGTCCTGGCAATAGCCGCAGCGCCCCCAGTGAGTGAACCCACCGCTGAGAGACCTGATAAGGAAGCAATGAGGACGGTAGGGTATTGGCGGAACCCTGGGTGATTTAATCGATCTTTTATGTCTCGCTCCTTTCTGCTTCAGGGTGCTTTTACCTGCATGCAACGCTGTCAGGATACAGTTTTTCATCCACTCTTTGATTGTCTTACTCTTCCTTAGCGCCCTACCTGCAGCGCTCATAACTTGGCTGCATTTCTTCACACCGAAGCCCAACTTAACTTTACCATACATAGTTTTTTCAACTGCAAATGCTGCAATGCGCTGACCTACTCCAATATCCCTTCTCTCTCTTATTGCCGTAGCTTTATCAGCTAAAATTTGATCGGTGGTGTAACGATCTTTATTTGCTACGTATGCGATTTCGTGTTCCATACACTCTTCGTCGAGCAGATATACTCCCTTATCACGGCGCGCCAATCGTTTTTGATGTTTTATTCTTGGTCCAAATCAGTTACATCCAGGAATGTGTAATTCGACTGGTAGTTTGTCGAGACTACTGCCTCCTCCTCTAATGCGTGTCTTATCAAGCATGTTATGCTACTGAGATGGTTGTGGTCTGCGCACCCTGTTATGTAGCAAATCGTCAGATGGATTTAAATCCATTGATAGGACATGTAGGTGCTGTACTACTTTCAAAAAATGTGTGGCACTGTCTAGTTGTCTCGTGTCGCTAGGAATATCACCGTTGCGCCTCTCCACAACGTTCGAAGAATTGTACCTCTCGCCAGGTCGCCTCCTTACTCGCCGACGATGGTTCTAAGCACTACAGGACTTAACATCTGAGGTCATCAGTCCCCTAGACTTAGAAATACCTAACCTAACTAACCTAAGGACATCACACACATCCATGCCCGAGGCAGGATTCGAACCTGCGACCTTATCGGCAGCGCTGTTCCAGACTGAAGCGCCTAGAACCTCTCGACCACAGCGGCCATCTTCGCCGACGATGGTCATCCGAGACACTGCAGAGCCACGATTCATCATTGAACACAATGCGACTCCATTCATCAGCAATCGGTGATTTCCGGTCAGGGCAACACATCAAAAGCAACCATTCGTGTTGTGGTGTTAACGAGAGCCTACGCATGAGTCGCTAATTTGCTAGTACAGCTACTGTTTGTCCCCAACCTACGGTGTGGAACGACACAGTACGTTGCAGGGAATCCATTATCTGTTCTCGGCAGCAGGTGCGTATGTGAAGGGGTTTCTACGTAGTTGGTGCATAATACGGCTATCCTCCCTTGAGGTCGTGTGACTACGGCCTCCCGTCGGGTAAACCGTTCGCCGGGTGCAAGTCTTTCGATATGACGCCACTTCAGCGACTTGCGAGTCGATGTGGATGAAATGATGTTTATTAGAATAACACAACACCCAGTCCCGGGCCCTTAGGATTGACATTCTGTCGCGCTGACCACTCAGCTACTGGGGGCGAACTCCGTTTCGGTGGCCTGACGTGATCAGTAGGAACCTTGACGACGAGTATACATTCCCCACGTTCCCATGCAGCCCAACATTAGGCCATTCGAATGCTCCAAAATTGTGGATATTGCACAATTTAACCATCCAGCGCAATCGAAACCCAAAATGAGGCCTCTTTCAAACTCTGCCAGATGTTGATAACCCTATCTCTCACGAGTATGCGGCATCTTCGTGCACTTACAATGACCATATGACATCGGACATTGTAAACGACCCTCATATACCCTGCAAGGCCTGTTAACTACACCATAAACGAACAATACTAATGCACTCAGGCGTGATTTATGCATGCCACAAGGAAATGCAACTGTATGCACCTCGCTGCACGCAAATGGCGTGTACGTCTACACAATTACATTGACATCCGGTCATGTTTTCTAGGTGTTTAACTTTTTTGTCGGGCAGTGTGTTTCTGTGAACAAGAAACAAGGTCTTTGCTCACATCTACCGCTGATCATAAAAACTGAATGGGTCGTTCTGAATGTAAAAAGAGATCCATTGATTTAGTATCATACTGCACCAGTAGGTCACAATTCCTGGTAGTTATAACAACTGAATAATCTGTTCTTACATATTTCTTAAGACTGCGTAATACAGTCTGTTTCCCTAAATTAAGTCCTTAGGCGCAACTGAAAGGAATAGAATATTGCACGGTCAAGTTACATTAATGTGACCACCGTCTACATTCGGCATCAACTTGCAATAACCTTTCACAGGCAGGAGGTGGCAGCACTAGTTCAAATGGTTCAAATGGCTCTAAGCACTAAGGAACTTAACATCTGAAGTCATCAGTCCCCTAGACGTAGAACTACTTAGTCCTAACTAACTTAAGGACATCACGCACATCCATGCCCGAGGTGGGATTCGAACCTGCGACTGTAGCAACAGCTCGGTTCCGGACTGAAGTGCCTAGAACCACCATAGCGGCCGGCGCAGCACTAGTAGTAGAGTGTATACAGGATGCTCAGAAACAGTCTCAAAATCTTGTAAAGGAGTCTCAGGGTAGATTGTACTGAGAAATAACTGTTTAGGAAAAATTTCGATAGCTTGCTCTGTTTCCGGGTTAATTAGCACTGAAGTTACAAGCTTTTTTGTGTGCGAAAATTTAAGCGCCCTGCCAGAGACGGCGTTGCCAAATTTGAGCTTAGTTTGATTTCCTAAATCCAAAAAAAGAGCGATACAAAAATTGGACATGGGACGACAGTAAGAATGTAACACCAGCCAAAGGCTAACACGCCTCATGCGCTGTCATCAACATGACGAGGATAACTGACGCTAACCGTATCTGGCAGGTTGATTGAATTTTCGCGCAACGACCTAATTGGCTGTTTCTAATTAACTAGGAAACGGTGCAAATGATTGAATATTTTTCTCAACAATCATTTATCAGTGCAACATACGCTGCGACATCATTTTACGTTTTTCATAGGGATTCTGACCACCATGAATAAAGAATATTGGGGGACGCGGAAAAAGAGAAATTGCTGTCGTAATGCAGAGACGGAGCGATTTACCTGAAGTACAAAAGGTCATGGGTGGAAGCATTTTCGAAACGGTTATGTTCACGAACTGTTCGCATGCGGCCATGGTTAAAGTATACCATGCTTGACAACGAGGCATTATCCAACCGAGCGCTGAGGCAACTTAGGCGCACCTTGGGCCATAGAGACAGGGGCGAACGACAGCTCCCGGTATGTGTACGGGCGTATAGACACGTAAGTGTTGAGAAACAGACCGCCCAGATGAACCAAGATGCTACCAAGAGTGTTTCGTCAACGACCGTTCAGCGTAGATTTTTGTGTATGGGCCTCAGCAGCGGGTGCCTAGTTAATGCACCCCTAATGACTGCTGTTCCTCGGCGGCGAATTTTGGAATTTGGAAGCCAATAGCGCAGCTGGACGTCTTCTGACTGGCTGCAGGTGTCCTTGTCAGATGACTCACGCTTTCTGTTCCATCGGACAGTTGGCCGTTGGCGTGTAGGGCGTGAAACGTCCGAAAGCAAACACCCTGCAAACAGAAGGGAGCGTTATAGTCTGGAGACTGTTTTTGTGACATTCCGTGGGTGACCTCGTGATTCTGGAAGCGGCAATGCACCCAGCTGATTTCTCACGCACAGTCGTAGCTTTGACATGAGGATTGTGACTAGAGTAAAATGTATGTACATAGACACAACATTATGATCTTCAACGACGTTAAATAATTGTAAACCTATATAACCATAAAATCTCTAGTAGCTGTAATGATTCTTTCAGTTCGCAGCACAATTTTAAAACTTCCTTAGCAGATTAAGTCTGCTTACGAGACCGACACTCGAACACTTGGTTCCTCTTCTTTCGGAAACAAGACAGGGTTCTAGGTTCGAGTCCTGGTTTGACACAGTTTTAATCTGCCAAGCAGTATTTCTCCTCACTGCTACTAATTGCTGCTAACTATACTTCCATTCGATATGGATTAGAACTGCTGGGTACACTCCTGCTTCTGGCGCTGCCTTGAAGGTTTGCAGAGTATTTATTTATTCACTTTCTAGCTTTCTCCTTTTGATGAAATTATTTTTGGAGTTTTCTTGAGTCGTTAAGTCGGATATTAGTTGCTTTAAAACCGTTTTATTCTTCGGACGTTGGGTGACTCCTATTTTATCCTAATCAATAAAAGTTACGGCGGAGCATGTGGCGACTAGAAACATCCGTTTTAAAGAGTGACGAACTTTCACGCGACGTATTCTACATTCAGCCAGAGGGTATCTTTACAATACGTAAATCATTTATCTTCTTCACAGGCGTTATGTTATAGTTTCAGACTCTATCCACATACTCTGCTTTCGAATATCTCTCTCAGTATTTTCGTTCAGGCCTATTTCTTCTGCAAATTTTAGGTAACATTTTAAATCTGCTTATCGATCTTCCTTTCTAATAACCGTGTAATTTTGCGTCAATTATCTCTTTATTTTTAACGAATTCATACTGGATACTTTTATTAATTCGTAAAGAATTTCCTCTTGTGAATATTGTCAGCAATCATATCTTTCCTGAACTGGTCATCAGCTTACGTGTATTCTATGACCTTCTCTGACAATGAACAATGTAGTGTAGTATTTAGTTCAATGTACTAATGTTTTGGAAGACTGCTTCTAAATTTCCTTCTAGTGAAACTGATTTAGATTTTCATAGTATTCGCTGAATCACTTCAAGCAAATGCCTGGAAGGTTCCTTAAGCGTGGTACCACTTATTGTTTTCTTCATTCTTGTCCAACTGTGATGCTGCTCCGCCTTCAATGACGCCGACATCGACGACCTTACCGATATCAACGGGACGTTAAAATATGAACTACTATCTTCTTTCGGAATTTTCTAATTTTATGTGTTGGTGAACAATCGAATTATATTAGCTGTTGAAATCATTTGAACAGTTAGAAAACCCGGGCACACAGCTATCTGGAAAAGGCCCGTGTAATTGTTTTTGATACATTACAATTCTGTAATTATTACGTTATGAATTCGGGAAAGGACTGCTTGACTTTATGAAACATTTATTACTTTTTAATAGTGTGTAAAACTTCTGAGTTATTTCTCAGTTTCCATGAAATATCTTTTCCAATCTTTGAAATTACATTGTATCACTAACTCCAGAACGACAATAAATAATCTTTCCAAATCCACTGCTAAGTTTCATCTCATTATCAAATGTTGAGTGTGTCATGTTGTCGGATGGGCGCTTCACTTTTATGTTTCAGAATGGATAGACTTCATTTTATGTCACGAAACTTTTGTTGATAGTCGTATCATACAAGAAACTGTACTTAGCAATTTCTTTTACATGTTCCACCCACCATTTGATAAAGAGATCGAATGTCTTGGTCATCGGGCATGTAAATAGCTGAATTTCTGTACTTCTTAAACCGTGAACATCATTAAGATGAACGAAACCTCCCTATTATTAACTTGTTTAATAAACCCAAGAGTAAAATAATTCTCAGTGCTATGGTACACACAACAAAAACGAGAGAAATCTAAAACCTGAGAAATTCAGCCACCATACGATTGTAGCTAATGGGCTACCTGACGTGAAATTCAAGTGTAATCAAATAATAAATAAGAGAAGAATATGTTTGGTTATATATATTAGAGGAATGTTGGTGGACTTAATATGCTCTATTCCTTGTTAGATTTTGAAGGCTACGTCAGTACCACATGATAAAATATTGCGTTAAAGATGCGTTCAAGGCGTTTTCAATGCCACTGGTTGCAAAAACTGTCGTTAATCAGGAAGCCGTGGTCACTCTGCAGTGACAAAGCTTAAAGACAATAAAGATTATCCTCGGGAAGCATCGACCGCAACCATAAACCTCAAATCCGACAGACCGGAAATTGGAAGCCACTTCGTCAATACGTAGTCTTGATTGGCTCGTAAGTGGAAATCCCGTATCAAGTTAGAAGCGTGGATTCTCCTCCTTCTTTAGAAAAATCAGCCGACGTCTCTCACATTCCGTAAATGTACCCACTGCCGTTTCCGTCTACAACAAATTTGCCAGGACGATAGCGATAACGCCGTCTATCAGCAACAAGTGACCTTCTCTTGATTCAGTGTTACTGATGGAGGGGTTTTGGGTATCTATGAAACTTTTGACACTTAATCTCTGTATGTGGAAATGTTGTATGATGTGAAAGAGCCACGTGTAGCTATCATAGCATCTAAAAGTTGTAGGAAAGGATCAACGAAGGTATGAATATGTTCCTGGAGATCTACGGTCACGTGAATCTACAAAGCGTCAATAACTAAAAAGAATGACTAACTAAATGTTGACCAGTCATACACCAGATATCGCGTGATCACTCTAGTGTTGAAACTGATGACAATAAGTAGGAAGTAAATTTATTAAATTCCGTTTTAGAAAATGTGGTTACGCACAAGGAGATTATAAACACAATATTTGGCTTCCACACACACTTACCAATGAGAGATTTCGCAATAATATCCCTTTGTATTGACAAACAATTAGGACTTCTCAAGATGGATAAGGCACTAAATCCTAAGGAAAATTTTAAATTTTTGTCAAATACTTTGCGGAATTGGTACTTATAATTCCTTGTTGACGATTTTCTGCGCATTGAATAGTCCCGAGTAATTGGAAAACACTGCAGATTGCTCCTGTTTACAAAGAATTAGCACGGACTCAGAAAAAGATGCCGTGAAGCAGAACTTGCCTTACTCATACACAATGTCCGGAAAACAGTAGATGCAGGCTGAAAGGTGCCTGTTCAGTCAGCAATTTTATTTCTACTCATTATGTTTTGTTTGTTATAGATCGTGATATTTCTCTTTGGTATACTGTACGCGTGTCTGCTATAATCATTTTCTATTAGTCGATACAAGCATTGTAGCAATCTCTTTGCTTAGTCACTGAGGGAATTTTATGTCTTTGCTGAGTCAGTTAACAATTTTTGCGTAACAAACCAAGGATCATGATTATGAGGAATCCTCTTTGCACAGATGAACGCTATGAGCCACAGGCTAACACATATACAATGTAGTTCATTTTCTTTACGAACCCGTACATTCACTGTGCAATATACAAGTATTTGATACGCAGGCTCATTTCTTTCCAGTCCGCTGATGTTACGAAGTGTGTGTGTGTGTGTGTGTGTGTGTGTGTGTGTGTGTGTGTGTGTGTGTGACTATTTCGGTCAAAATCATAAGTCATATGGCGTTTCCAAATTGCAGGGGATTGTAAGTAATCATCTTGAATCTAAGAGAGAAGTTTATGAACTTCTGATAAACACACACACACACACACACACACAGCCGCACGCACACACACACACACACACACACACACACACACACATACACACCTTCCATTATTGCTGTACGCTTCCAGGATATTTCTTTCCTGTGAAAGTAACGTACTGACTGATTTCCGTTGAAAGTTTTCACGGCAGTATTGTCTACCTTGAGTTAGGATTACCTGCAAAGATTTCTGTTTCTTGTTTGTTCCTGACTGCTTTCTTAACCACAGATTCTCTCATCTTTCTTTGCCAAGGTATTAGAACTTGTGATGGGAAGGCATGGCTGTAAACTTACGTTGCTGTCTGACAAACAGTGTACTGAGTATTTATATCTTTATATGTACCTTGGGGCATCAAATTAGTGTGATTAATTATGTTACATTTCCGAAGTTCATTGAGACAGATCTGACTTTCATGTGTGACTTTCAAAGAGAATGCAAACCATTTGTGATCATTAGTTAATGTTTTGCTGAAATTTAAAGCGGTACATTGCAGAGAACTGGTACAATTTGGTGTAATTGGGCTGTAATTGAAAATTTCGTTCACTTTTAAATAGACAGTTGGAGGATATATTTATTTAAAAAAACAGGAAAATAGTGTTCAGTGTGAAGAGGAGTATGATTTCAGAAGTACAAAGTCAATCAGTGTTCTTTCTAGCACAAGCTCTTCATACTGGTGTCATAATTATTTTGTGGTGTGAAGAAATATTAATTTTGTAATTTGAAGGTAGGATTTCTTTCTGAAGGGTGGCGTTATTTTTCTGTCATGTATGTCGTAGACTGGGATATTTATTTCCGCACTGGATGCTAGTGAACTATAATTTTATTTTGTTCATTCAAGAAAGTATAGGAGCTGCTGCTACGTCGTTCAGTTTTATGACTCAGATATTAATAAAGGGAAACATGTGTGGTATTCAACGGGCTCCAAGCAAAAATTAGTAGTGTTGTTAGTCAGGCTAGTGTGTAATCCTTCTTGGATTGTGACTTGAAGTACAGGTATGAAAAAATCGTCCCTCACCCCTCCTTGGAGGTATGTTATGGAGAAGAAACTGAGGGATTCAACTGTCATACAGAGCTGATTAAGGAAATGGTTGCGAAAACACACTTGACCTCTTAGCCACAACCAATCCAGAGCTAATAGAGAGCATCATGACTGGTACAGGGATTAGTGATCACAAGGTCGTTGCAGCTGGGCTCAATACCGTTTCTTCCAAATCCACCAAAAACAAACGCAAAATAATTTTATTTAAAAAAGTGGATAAAGTGTCACTAGAAGCCTTCCTAAGAGACAATCTCCATTCCTTCCGAACTGACTATGCAAATGTAGACGAGATGTGGTTCAAATTCAAAGATATAGTAGCAACAGCAATTGAGAGATTCATACCTCATAAATTGGTAAGAGATGGAACTGATCCCCCATGGTACACAAAACAGGTCCGAACGCTGTTGCAGAGGCAACGGAAAAAGCATGCGAAGTTCAGAAGAACGCGAAATCCCGAAGATTGGCTAAAATTTACAGACACGCGAAATTTGGCACGGACTTCAATGCGAGATGCCTTTAATAGGTTCCACAACGAAACATTGTCTCGAAATTTGGTAGAAAATCCGAAGAAATTCTGGTCGTATGTAAAGTACACAAGTGGCAAGACGCAGTCAATACCTTCGCTGCGCAGTGCTGATGGTACTGTTACCGATGACTGTGTCGCTAAAGCGGAGTTATTGAACGCAGTTTTCCGAAATTCCTTCACCAGGGAAGACGAATGGAATACTCCAGAATTTGAAACACGAACAGCTGCTAGCCTGAGTTTCTTAGAAGTAGATACCTTAGGGGTTGTGAAGCAACTCAAATCGCTTGATACGGGCAAGTCTTCAGGTCCAGATTGTATACCGATTGGGTTCCTTTCAGATTACGCTGATACAATAGCTCCCTACTTAGCAATCATATACAACCGCTCGCTCACCGTTTGATCTGTACCTACAGATTGGAAAATTGCGCAGGTCGGACCAGTGTTTAAGAAGGGTAGTAGGAGTAATCTATCGAACTACAGACCTATATCATTCACGTCGGTTTGCAGTAGGGTTTTGGAGCATATACTGTATTCAAACATTATGAATCACCTCGAAGGGAACGATCTATTGATACGTAATCAGCATGGTTTCAGAAAACATCGTTCTTGTGCAACGCAGCTAGCTCTTTATTCGCACGAAGTAATGGCCGCTATCGGCAAGGGATCTCAAGTTGATTCCGTGTTTCTAGATTTCTGGAAAACTTTTGACACCGTTCCTCACAAGCGACTTCTAATCAAGCTGCGGGCGTATGGGGTATCGTCTCAGTTGTGCGACTGGATTCGTGATTTCCTGTCAGGAAGGTAGCAGTTCGTAGTAATAGATGGCAAATCATCGAGTACAACTGAAGTGATATCAGGTGTTCCCCAGGGAAGCGTCCTGGGACCTCTGCTGATCCTGATCTATATAAATGACCTGGTTGGCAATCTGAGCAGTTGTCTCAGGTTGTTCGCAGATGACGCTGTAATTTACCGTCTAGTAAGGTCATCCGAAGACCAGTATCAGTTGCTGTATGGTGTGGCAGGTGGCATTTGACGCTAAATAACGAAAAGTGTGAGGTGATCCACATGAGCTCCAAAACAATTCGGTTGGAATTCGATTACTCGATAAATAGTACAATTCTCAAGGCTGTCAATTCAACTAAGTACGTGGGTGTTAAAATTACGAACAACTTCAGTTGTAAAGACCACATAGATAATATTGTAGGGAAGGCGAGCCAAAGGTTGCGTTTCATTGGCAGGACACTTAGAAGATGCAACAAGTCCACTAAAGAGACAGCTTACACTACACTCTTTCGTCCTCTGTTAGAATATTGCTGCGCGGTGTGGGATCCTTACCGGGTAGGACTGACGGAGGACATCGAAAGGGAACAAAAAAGGGCAGCTCGTTTTGTACTATAGCGTGATAGGGGAGAGAGTGTGGCAGATATGATGCGCGAGTTGGGATGAAAGTCATTAAAGCAAAGACGTTTTTCGCCGCGGCGAGATCTATTTACGAAATTTCAGTCACCAACTTTCTCTTCCGAAGGCGAAAATATTTTGTTGAGCCCAACCTACATAGGTAGGAATGATCATCAAAATAAAATAAGAGAAATCAGAGCTCGAACAGAAAGGTTTAGGTGTTCGTTTTTCCCACGCGCTGTTCGGGAGTGGAATGGTGGGGAGATAGTATGATTGTGGTTCGATGAACCCTCTGCCAAGCACTTAAATGTGAATTGCAGAGTAATCATGTAGACGTAGATGTAGATGTAGATGCATATCTAGATAATTAAAGACTGCTAAAAAACGAGGAGAGTGTAATTGACTATTTTCTTTTAGTTTTCTACTTATTTGTATGGGAAGCTGGCACATAGGTTGCGAAAAATTTCCTAAGTGGAACAGAATCTGAACTAGGCTGTGTTGGGTAGATACGAAGCTAATTAAGAATAATTAGACTTTTCTTGGACATCCTTACAATGATTTTGAAGAGTACTTCGAAGTATATTTTAAATACTTCATTTCCACAATATTACTTTGTTCAGTTTTGAGTATTTATCATCGTAAAAATTTTTGTTCAACTTCTGACTGCGGTGTTAGCCCTTAGTTCAAATGGCTCTGAGCACTATGGGAATTAACTTCTGAGGTCATCAGTTCCTTAGACTTAGAAACTACTTAAACCTAACTAACCTAAGGACATCACACACATCCATGCCCGAGGCAGGATTCGAACCTGCGACCGCAGCGGTCCCACGGTTGCAGACTATAACGCCTAGAACCGCTCGGCCACTCTGGCCGGCTGGTCCTTAGTACTCAGAAGGAAAAAGAGTAGTGATGATCTACATCTATAACTACAGAGATACTCCACAGAGGATACACCGTACAACTACTCGTTCCCTTTCATGTTCCACTTTCAAATAGAGCTAGGGAAAAACGACTGTCTGTATGCTTTCGTATGAGCTATGAGCCCTAATTTCTCGTATCTTATCTTTGTGATCCTTACGTACCATGTATGCTGGAGGCAGTAGAATCGTTGTGCAGTCAGCTTCAAATGCCGCTTCTCTAAATTTTCTCAGTAGTGTTCCTAGAAAAGAATGTCGCCTTCCCTCTATGGATTCCAATCTGAGTTCCTGGAGCATATCCGTAAAACCTGCTTGTTGTTCGAATCTTCCAGGAACAAGCATAACAGACTGCCTCTGAATTGCTTCTTTGTCCTCCTTTAACGCGACCTGGTACGGACCCGAAACACTCAAGCAGTACTCAAAAATAAGTCGCACATGCGTTCTATATGCGGTCTCCTTTACAGATGAACCACGCTTTCCCAGCATTCTCCCAATAAATCGAAGTCGATTATTCGCCTTCCCTACCATAATCCTCACATGCACGTTCCATTTAATATCACTTTGGAACGTTGGACTCGGATATTTAAACGACGTGACTATATCAGGCGGGACACTAATAATGCTGTATCCGAACATTACGGGTTTGTTTTTCCTACTCATCCGCATTAATTTACATATTTCCACATTTACATCTATCTGCCATTCATCAAACCAACCAGAAATTTCGTCTAAGTCGTCTTGTATCTTCCTATAGTCACACAACTTCGACACCTTACCGTACACTACAGCATCTTCAGTAAACAAAAACAGATTGGTGCCCAACCTACCCGCCAACTCATTTACCTATATAGAGGAGAATAATGATCCAATCAAACTTCGCTGGGGTATTCCTGACTATATCCTTGCCTGTGATGAACCCTCGCCGTCGAGAACAGCAAACTGGGTTCTAGTCTTCGAGCCACTCACGTGTCTCTGAACGTGTGGCATACGCTCATACCTGCAATGGGGCACCGTGTGAAGCACCTTCCGGAAATCTAGAAATATGAAATTTGTCTACCGCTTTTCATCCATAGTTCGCAGTATTTCATGTGAGGAAAGGGCAAACTGTGTGTCGATCATCCTTGTCTTGATGATTGGGGCCTTTGTAAGGGCATGCCGGAGTGGCCGAGCGGTTCTTGGCTCTATAGTCTGGAGCCGCGCGACCGCTACGGTCGCAGGTTCGAATCCTGCCTCGGGCGTGGATGTGTGTGATGTCCTTAGGTTAGTTGGGTTTAAGTAGTTCTAAGTTCTAGGGGACTGATGACCTCAGAAGTTAAGTCCCATAGTGCTCAGAGCCATTTTGAACCATTGTAAGGAGTTGTTGTAGGTTTGGTGGCTGAGTTGCAGGACTACTTATTGACATTTTTAGTTGGATTCGGATACTGAGATTAGCCCTAGAGGTTGCTGTGAGAATGTCGGTGGTTACATCCTTCATTATAGGATGAAGAATCTTGAGGTTGTTCACAGGGAAGTATGAAGGGCATGTTTTGGAAAAAGTCAAGAGAGAAGGGAAAAATAAGGTGAGGGAACATTCTCATTCTGGCATCTCGTGCAGCGCTGCTATCAGAGAGATGATGATGTGTCTCATATTGACTGACTTAATATGTCTGTCGTCAGAGAGAAAGTGTTGGAGCTGGAGACATTACTGTTTTAACTCAGGAGGGCAATGATGTTATAAATGAAGCATCAGTTCAATCTGGTGTTGCTCAGTCACTTGAGTCGACTGCTATTTGTGATGTGTTGGCTGATACTACTGTAACTTCTACTGCTTGTACTACTTGAAGTAAACAGCAGGATAATATTTCAGTTCCAGAGGATGTTTTTGACCTTAATTTGATATGTATTTTGTTGGCGTCTGTGGGTAGAATAGAGACCAATGACAAAGATTTAGGAGCTAGTGTGACGGGAATCGATGAGAAACTACTGGCGACTAATAATGAATGAAGTAAGGATTTGTAAGAGAAAATGAAGACTAGTGTGAATCAACCTTATGACAAACTGGAGACTAGTAATTAAGAACTGAGTAATGGTTAACGAGAGAAAATAGGAACTTTTGTGTAAGGACTTAATGAGAAACCGAGGAAATAACTGAGACCAGTCGCAGTGCGTTAACTGAGAAGTTAGAGGTTAATGTTATTACTCTACGGGGAAACATACACAGCTTAGAGCAAGGACCTGAATCATTTAGTGGAGATGGTGCAGGAAAATTTAATGTACTTAGTATACAGTTACATTCAGATTTTAATGAGAGGACTTCTACTGTCGAAAGCGGATGTGCCTCTGGTGAAGAGCGTTAGGCCAGACAGCAAGAAGTTGTTAAAATTTGAAGCAGGAATGTGAGAGGAATAAGGCAGATTTATCAGACAGGTTTGACACACTGACTAGTCAGGAAGTTATCACTCAGTTTAAAGAGAAAGTGACAAATAATACAACATTACTCCAGAAGTTAGAAAAGAATTTTGGGGATATGAAGGTGAGTTCAGAGAAGGAGATATCAGAGACTAGGGAAGACATTAAACAAGTACTGGAGAATGTTGCTGACTGTCAACTTCTGTTGCACAGTTGGTGGTTAATTTTGAACAGAGTTCCAGTGGTATTTTATCTGTACGCGTTGGTGTATCTGAAGAGGTGAGACCCCTGTTAAGGTTTAAAGAAAAGTAGATGTAGATTAATAGAAGAAGAAGGGAATTAGGTCAAAAACTAAAGAGAAAATATCTAAGATTGACAAAAAGTTGCTGAACGTCATTGTTAGTAGAGTTCATTTGACTAATGTTAGTGAGGGAATTAGGTCAAAAACTAAAGAGAAAATATCTAAGATTGACAAAAAGTTGCTGAACGTCATTGTTAGTAGAGTTCATTTGACTAATGTTAGTGAGGATTCAGGACATCAAGATGAGCCAAATACTGTCTCATTATGAAAGGAGGAGAACTCATCAATGACACTGTCGTGAACACGTAACTTGTCGAGACATGTCTGATTTTGGCTACCATCATTTTTTGCTTGTTAAAATGTTTCAAGTGTTCAGATATACGTCTCATTGTGTTTATTCCTGTGACTGGTTGGAGAAATTTGCGTTTTTACCCCCAGCAACTGGGCCCCAGGGCCATAAGACTGAATTGGTCTGTGGTTATTTGGAATGTTAGTCTGCTGCGTGCATGAATACCTCCGTTAAAAATAATGAATCTTATGACAGACCTAAACACTTGTTCTTGTCTGCATATTGTCTGAGGCAGTGCTAGACAGAGTCAATTGTGGTATCCGGATGATGCAAAAGTTTAATCATTCTGGATTAATCAACACGGCAGGTTTCTTTAAAGGTGTGTTATCAAAAAAATAATTTATGTTCAACCCCTGCCAAGCTGTTTGACATTTGTCTCACGATACTCTCTTGAAGCATATGTGTAAAAGTGGTGATTACTACAAACTTTCTATGTCAAAGTTACAGGTTTTCTGCCAATTTCTTGTATTGTTATGAGGCTGGTGGTTGATGCGATTTTAAAGGTTGATATTTTGTCGATGTACCAAACAGTGATGGATTTTGGTTTCAGCGAACTGTTACTGAAGTGTAATTGGTCTATGTTGAAGTTTCAAAAAAATGGTTCAAATGGCTCTTAGCACTATGCGACTTAACTTCTAAGGTCATCAGTCGCCTAGAACTTAGAACTAATTAAACCTAACTAACCTAAGGACATCACACACGTCCATGCCCGAGGCAGGATTCGAACCTGCGACCGTAGCGGTCGCGCGGTTCCAGACTGTAGCGCCTTTAACCGCTTGGCCACCACGGCCGGCTGAAGTTTCATTTCCGATGAATTAGCAGATAAGGAGAAGATTCGAACCATTGTCTTCATTTTCTCACCAGATCTGAGTTTTCTTTCGGGTCGATGGCTCCTGCAAAATGAGGATACTGGTAACGCCATTCTATTACTAGATTGCCAGAAATGTTTTTGTCGAAATCAAGAGATCAAAACAGCGTTGGAATTAGGCAGTTTAACCTAGTCAAAGAAGATATTTTCTGTTTTGAAAAAAAGAAAAGCAGATAATTCGCATTGGCTTGTATACATTTTGGACAAATTAGTCAACAAACAGATTTGGCACATTCATTTAAGTTATGCCAAGTTCTGTGCTAAGAAAGCGTTGCATGAAATTCTTGAAACATGCTGTTTACTGAATAAGGAGAAAACTGATCAGTGTGTCTTCTCACACACCATACCAAACGTTGTCTGTCCTCTTTGTGGCACCCTGTATACATCTCGTCCGTTATTCTTCATTTATTAGCGTATCGTTACACTGGAGGAAGTCGTTCAGTGCCCTGAAATGTTAATATGTGTCTGATTATCGAGTCATATTTGAACGAGCCATGGTTTTGAATAGTTTGTATAACATGCAAAATTACCAGTAAGATCTTTCCAAATAGCTATGGCTTTGTGCAAGCCTTGTCAAAATGCAGAACCACTGATGGTATCTCATCATGCACCTTTATTTACGATCATCCTGTCGATATTATGAGAGCTTGCAACAACTGATTTGTTTTACATGAAATATGGACAGCCTTCAGCTGTATAATGGAATGACGACAATGGGAATTTGAGCCGGACCGGGACTCGCCGCTTATAGCGAGCGGTTGTTTCATCATTAGGCTATTAGAGCTCAACTCACGGCCAGGCCCTTACTTCCATATGTCGTCAAAGATGTGTCGACAGCCTGTACTCGTACGGCGGTCATTTTTATTCCCGTTCATGCCAGGCATTTTATATACAACTCGCTGGCTCGGTGTCGACGGATAAATACGATCCTGTAGGCCCTGTGATATTCCGAATTACGATGCAATGTTCCTGTGGACAAGTATCCATAACGGATATAGGAGTACAGCTTGTCGACACATGTTTGACGTTATACGGAAATGTGGGGTCTGACTGTGAGCAGTGCACAGATAGCTTAACGGTAGTTGCGACAACGCTGTGTCCCGGATAAGTTCCGCTTCGAATACCGGGCGGGAAGGTTTTTGTTTATTTTACTTGCCACAGCTACGCTTGTGTGAAGTTTTCCTCGTTAGTGTTCTGTCTGAGGAGTTAGTCGTAGCACCTCCGCTCCGCCTTACTGTCTGTTTGTGTTCGTCTACTTGCAGCGGCGTTGGCCGCTCTGCTGTGGCTACTGTGGTTTACACGTGTATTCCACGAAAAGATACTGTGAGTTTTACTTTCGATAAAACAGCGTGACACGTGCAGCCCGGGTGTGTAGAAATCCACTACTGGCTTGTCGATATAATTCGTGTGAACTCTGATTAGGTCCACACCGCTTATTTTGACGCAGAGAGTAAGTGTTTTACGTGAAATGTATGGATTCCCTTCACGTCGAAAGATTACAGTCGCGACATGGTTCTCACGTCCCTTTCAAGCATTGCAATAATTCCGTTAGTATGTTGTCACTCGCAGATGCTGAAATTGACTATACCAACGTTGGAGTGTTCAACCTCTCGCCGGAAGTTGATGACAACTTTCTAAAAGATATATTGACTCCTTACGGTAACGTGGAAAACGTCCGCCGTGAACGTTGGTCTACTCAACGGCGAGTACAGTCTTATAATGGAATTCGTTCCGTGGAAATGTATGTCAAACGCAATATTCCATCACATTTACAAGTGTGTGGTTACCGCGATCGGTATGTAGCCTATACTGGTCAAGAGGGAACATGCTTCCTGTGTAATGGAAGTTGACACGTTCCATCTACGTAATTGCCCGAGGAGGATTTCAGTACTAAAGCCGTCATTAGTGCAGCTTCGCAAATTGGTGGTTTCTGATCTTGTTCCTTCCACTCCCGATGTCTGACCTACTTCTCCTTCGGATCATAATGAGCAAAACGTCAGTTCTGATAGTCGTACATATGAATATCCGCCTCTACCTCTTCGTCAGGTTAAGAATCCTATTGCCCCAGGATAGAACCTGTAATTGTAACAAACAAGCGACGTCGCACTAATTCTGCCCAAATTTCTTCCGCATCGGTTGTGTCCTCTGCCCCTCTCGATGCTACAATACCTCCCGTCCGTGGTGCGGTGAGTGGCGAAGAAGTTATCTCCAGAGTCCCTATTGCTCGCGAGGTGGTTCCTTCTGACCTGCCTGTGTGTGGAGAGGGAGCGGAGTCGCCCCTTCATCTTTGTGTCCTCCGTTACAGTCTGAGACGATGCAATGTCCTCCTGCCCCTTCGTCTTCAGCTGCCGACGGTTTCCTGGTTTCCTGAATTTGCCGCCTTCAGCAACTCCCGAGCAGAATAAAATTGGCGACGCACTGCCTGTTCCAGAGAATGCTTCCGCATTAGTGACTGGAACTGAGTTAAATGACTCTTGTTCGGAGGGCAGGAAGCTGTGCCTATTACTCCCCTCCCCCCGTCCCGTCGTCTGCAGAGACCGCCATGCCACGTAGCCAGCGGCAGAAACAGCGTATACAACAAGACCGTTCGGTGGTACGTAAGAACTCTAAGCAAAAAGGTTGCGATGACAGGGGTTCTGGAACTTCGATGTCTGATTCATCTGTGAACAACACAATGGACCTTGACTCTCAGATGTCTACCTAATTCTGCTCGGTACGTCCCTGTATAGCTGTGATCAATGACCCAAACCTACACGTTCCTTTCCTTAAATGTTAATCATGTGGACTCAAAATTGAGATTGGCTTCGCTGCGTCAGTTCATTTGTGATTCATGTGCGAACATTGTATTTTTACAGGTGTTATTTAGGCATAATTCTTACCTGGTTCTCATGTGATCTTTAATGTAGTACCCAAATATTCTACGGGGACCGCCTTATTCTTTCGCGAAGGCATTCCTATTGCTGAGGTGGATATGTTGGAGTCTGGCAGGGCATAGGTTGTAAACTATTCAATCTTACCTTGGTTCTTTTATATGCTCCTTCTGACACTGGTCGTGCAGTGGTCGTTTGCATTTTTATAAAGAGAATAATGTTTGAGTGTTGCGGAAGAATGATCCGGGTATTCTGTTGGGTGGTGATTTTAACTGTGTGTTGTGTCCTGCAGATCAATCTCCAGATTTTAATTTTCGTCATGAATTGCATCAGTTGGCCGACTCCTTACGCGTGAAGCACGTCTGGATGTATAAATACCTGACGTTACTAAAATGTACGCACTTTATTGCGTTTGTTGTAGCAGGTTAGATAGGTTTTACTTATCAGGTTGCCTGTGCGATTGTATTCTTAATGTTGAAGTCATCCTAGCTTCCTTTACGGATCACTGTGGTGTGACCACAACCCCAAATCTAGAACGACAACCCGTCAAATTGTTTCGCACTCTGTGCACGTTAAACGTCGCTCACCTACCAGACACCTCTCTCGATAACGTGGTGTGAGCCGTGTGGGAGCGTACTCTACGGTCCACTGGGAAGTACTCTTCCATCCGTGACTGGTGGACACAGCTGGCAAAACCGAGGCTCAGGCAAGCTTTGATACTTTCCTGTGCTGCCAGAGCGCGAGACTTTCGGAAAACTGACGATTATTGCTATTCCATCCTGCGTGAACTTTATGTTGCTGCGGATCACTAGGGGACTGATGACCTCAGATGTTAAGTCCCATAGTGCTTAGAGCCATTTGAGCCATTTGAGCCGATCACTGCCCTCTGCGAATTGCGAATGTTAGGCCCTGTAAAGGCAAAATTGTTGACATTGAAAAGAATACAAATGGATGGGTAGAAATTGTGGTCCAAGCCACATTCATTCGTAATTGAAGAATTGACTTCCTTATATCATTTCCTTCGGCATCAGACAGGTCGCCGACGCGCTTGTATTCATTCTCTCACGACGAAAGTTACACCTGATCATAATGAAACGCTCTTAACTTGTTTTCAGCCTGAGGAAGTTTACAAACTTATTATGGTATCGCCTTCTCAAAAGTTTCCTGGTCTGAATGGACTTCCCAAGGAATTTTACACGCGCTTTGGGGAGCTGTTGGGTGTTACCTTTGCGTCCATTTTGAATGAATTGTTACTAGGTGGAGTAGCGCCTACCTCGTTCAAATTGGGGAAAATTGTTTTAATCCAGAAACACCCTGGACCAGCGTCCCCTGTTAGCTTTCGTCCAATTATTTTGTTAACCTTTGATTATAAGGCTGTGGTGAGGGCAGTTAATAATAGAATGTCGGCTCTGATGGAGACGATTGTTGCAAAACATCTAATCTGCGTACCATGCCGTATCATTCTTACACCTATAGTCGAGTGTCGTGACGTGGTTACAGTTTCTGCTGTAACGTCCGTCCCTTGTTCCCTTGCTTTCCTAGACTTTGATAAAGCATTTGATAGTGTTAATCGCGACTTTTTGCTTCGGATTATGGAAGCAGTTTGTTTTACTTTTGACACACGCCGAGTGCTCAAAACTGTTCAAAGGTATTTCAGATTCAGTGGTTGTTAATGACCAACTAACGTCCCCGATAAATATACGTCGGGGAGTGCCTCAATGAAGCCCGCTGTCAATGGGTTTGTTTCTGTTGTCTCTGGAGCCCCTACTTCGGATGCTAGCATCCCAGCTGAAAGGTAGGACGCCTTCCGGAGGGACTATAGCTGTTCGTGCATACGCGGATGACGTGATGGTTCTACTCCGCAATTCTGCGCAGATATGTCGACTGAAGTCAATAATCGATGATTATCGTCGGAATTCAGGTGCACTACTTAATGAAGATAAATGCGGGCTTCTTACTTTGCGAGGTTTTGATGCCGCAGTTGTTCCATAGCTTACTGCAGTGGATCTGCATACGTCTCACGGTATCATCATTGATCGTTGTCCACTCAGAATGGCGACACTCAACTGAAAATCTGTTACGGAAAAAATTCAGGCAGCGATACTAGAATGTGTGTGTTCCAATGAGTGTGAATTCGTAATGGACCAAATTGCTGAGGTCACCGGTCCCTAGACTTACACACTGCTTAAACAAACTTAAAGTAACTTATGCTGAGAACAACACACACACCCATGCCCGAGGGAGGACTCGAATCGTCTGCGGGAGGGGCCGTGCAATCCGTGACATGGCGGCTCAAACCGCAGGGCCACTCCACGCGGTACTAGAAAATGAAAGGCGTTCTCTTACTCAGCTCCACGAAGTCCCAATACTGGATACATATGTCTTATGCAAAGTTTATTACGTGCTCTAAGTTTATCCGCTTCTCTAGATGATGGCGAAGAAACCACAGCAATTGTCTGGTTGTTTCTTATGTGAAAGTCATACCTTTCGCTTATGGTATGAGGCGGTCACGAAGCCTCATTCCTTTGGGGGGTTGGGCCTAGCTGATATACGAAGAAAGACGCAATTGTTATTACTGTTTTGATGATGACTCAAGAAACTCACACATTCACGTCTCGTTTATTTCTCTGTGTTCGTCCTGCTACTCTTGGTCGCATAAATTATAAGTTAAAACACATTCGTGAGTTCTGTCTTGCTGTGAGCTATGTAGGGGCTGAAATTTTATGGAGAGCTGTCCTCACCATGAAACTCCTACAGACTCGTGGGAAAGCAGTCCCTTGCCCGAATCTAGTTGAAGGAGAATCGCTGCACACAACCTGGATGACAATTTGGTGCAATATTAGTCTTCCGAATTTGCCGATGCGCTTAGCGTCCTCGTGGTATAAGGTAATAAATAACTTGATTCCAACGAACGAGCAACTTTTCCGCATTGGGCTTAGCGACACGGATTTATGTAGTCGTACGTCTACAGAAACCATACGACATCGCTTTACTTGTGGAGGTCATACGGCATATTGGTCTTGAATTAGGATGCAGTTCCCCCAGGGGGCTCACGGCTCTTTCGTGAATTCGTGCATGGCACGCACGGGGCCCCGAGCTATTGCAGCCAATTCTACCTTCCCTGGCTGCATTTCCTTCACCCTGCCCTCCCTCCCAATCCTCGCTCCTTCCCCGTTGCCCCCTCCTTCCCCTCTCTCAGTGTTCTGATTTATATCGACCTGGCTATCCACCTGGTTTCCTGTATTGATTGCAATTTTATTACTTTTGCCTATTATTTCATCCTTTTTGGCTTTTAGGCCCCCAGTTGAAGTTTGACCTCCATTTCAAAATTCCCTGCCCCCTGTCCTTCTTCTCACCCTTCCCCGCTGCAGCCCCCTTCCACCCTGCTAGGTCACCAGCACGTGTAGCCAGTCATTGTGGTGCGGCTGTTATTTATCCATCTGGCCGAGCCCCCTGACGACACAGGGATCATATTATAGATACCTGAGCTGTTCCCTCCCCATGTATGCCAAGGAGTGTGTGCTTATCTGCTTGGACCATCGGAGCTCCCGGCAACGGCCGCCGTGCCAGACGGCCCTTGCTGTGGTTTTGGTGGCGTCCATGGGAAGAGCCCCTGGTCGGAGTGGATGGTATCAAGGCGGATGCTTCGTGCATGAAGGGTATCAAGCTGCAAAAATCTGACCATTCTCGAACGGCCGTCTCCTCGAATGGTGAAGGATCATTGAATGCTGACAACCTTCTCTTCCCTGGATACACCATGGGAGGAGCGCCAGGCTCGCCGTCTTGGGATGAAACACTATCCCCATTACCTCGTCTGTACTAGGACGGATGGTGACACATTGGCCACCACAAAACCATTGTTTTTCGTGGAAAATATCGAGGACAAGTTTGGTGAAGTGGAGTTTCTTAGTAAGATTCGGTCGGACTCCTTCAAAGATTCTTCTGCCACCAGTCCGCAGCTCTTCGCGCCTTTGATCGTCTTGGCAATGTCTCGGTGTCTATTAATCCTCATCCATCTCTGAATATGGTCCAGGGAGTGATTTTTGATAGGGACCTCATCCTGAAAACTGATGAGCAACTCTGGACTAATCTGGAGCGCTGTGGCATTCATTTTCTTCGACATGTGCAGGAGTATAACAAAGACAACCGCACCGATGCATCCGCCTTCATTCTGGCTTTCGAGGGGATAACCTTCCAGAGAAAGTCAAGGTAATGTGCTACAGATGTGACGTGAAGCCGTATATCCCTCCACCTATGCGGTGCTTTTGGTGCTTGCATTTTGGGCATATGTCTTCCTGCTGTACAGCGGACCCTCTGTGTGGTGAGTATGGGTACCTTCTCCATGAGGGAAGCCCATGTGTTCCGTCACCTGGGTGTGTCAGTTATGCTGAAAGCCACTCTTCTCGTTCGCTGGATTGCCCTGCTTACAAGAGAGAAAAGAAGATACAAGAATACAAGTCTCTAGATCATCTGTCTTATAGTGAGGCTCGATAAAAGTATGAGAGACACCATCCATTGTCACTATCTTCAAATTTCGCCTCTGCTATTTCATTTCCTCCTCCTACATCTTCCTTACCGCAGCCCCTTGCCCCTCTCCCCTCCTCCTCCCCTGCAGTTCCCACGACCTCACATCCAGGAGCCACTCCCCCTCCCCAGCCAGAGAAGTGCACCCCTTCTTCGGCACCTGCCAGTGATCGGGTTCCCTCCCATATTCCCTCTCTCCAGCGTCTCCTAGGCCAGAGACTCCTACCACAACTCTGCCATGAGGGGTACCATCTGTGCGACCCAAGGTCGCCCACTCATTTTCGATTCCAGATCTTGCAGACGCCTGTTCTATGTCTATGCCCTACCATCCTCCACCACTGAAAGAGAAGAAGAAGAAACATAAATCCCAAGACAAGGCACCCCCAGTGCCTCCAGAGGTTCCATCTCCCCCCTCGCAACCTGAGTCTGACATTGTATTTGTGGATGTCACCCCGTCCTTGTTGGTGATGACTACTGACAGAGTGATATAACCTCCTCTCGGCTTCTTTGTGTCTAACTTGGACTCTCGCCACACGATCATCTAGTGGCATTGCAGCGGATACTATCGTCACATACCGGAAATGCAACGTCTTGTCACATTCTATTCTGCGTTCTGTCTTGTTCTTCAAGAAATGCATTTCCGTGATGACCGAACACTCTCCAACATTTCGTGGTCATCATGCGTTCTGTCGGAACCGTGCCGGCTCTGGGTTAGCATCTGGAAGGGTGTGCACTATGGTTTGCTCTGATGTCTTTAGTGACTGGATCCCCCTTTGTACCAGCTTGGGGGCAATAGTGGTTTGAGTGCTAATGACAGGCAATCACCATTTGCATTGTCTACCTTCCTCCAGGTAGGCTACTTCTTTACACTGAACTGTCTACCTTAATCAAGCCAATTCTTCTCGTGGGGGACTTCAATGCTCACCACTTGGGGAGTGTCATTTCAATGGGTAGGGGGTCTACTAATTGACCAACTTATTACGCATCTCGATTTGTGTCTCCTCAATCATGGTTCCGCTACCCACTTCAGTGCTGCTTACGGCTCCTTCTCTGCTATCGATCTCACGATCTTCTCCCCTGCCCTCGTGGCTTCCCTACATTGGTCATCCCATGATGACCTTTGTGACAGCGACCACTTTCCGGTGATTCTATCGTTCCCCAGGCCCCCACGTTGGGCATTCCACAGGGTCAATTGGCCTTTATATACGTCTACTGTGCACTTAGACACCCCCTCTGGAATTCCGTTGATGTAATCGTACAAGGCGTCTCTGCCATTGTTCTTCATCCTGCTGGTACTACTGTCCCCCTATCCACAGGTTCCCTCCTCGTCGACCGGTACCGTGGTGGACCAAGGATGTCAGCATCGCTGTCCAGGACCGCCGACAGACGCTGCAACGATTTAAGCAACGCCCTTCACAGACCAACCACCTCGCTTTTAAGCATCTCCAGGATAAGGCTTGTTACCTTATTAAGCGGAGTAAAATGCAATTGTGGGAGCGCTATCTTTTCTCCCTGGGGACATATGTCTCTTGATCGTAGGTTTGGTCCAAGTTCTGTAGCCTTCTGGGCCACCAGCGACAGTCAACTGACCAGGGTCTTGACCTCTGAGGTGCTCTGTGCACTGATCCACTGGTCCTCGTGGAACACCTCACGACACCCTTTGCGACGGCATTGGCGTCCTGTTCCTATTCTACTACTTTTCTCTGGCAGAAACGCAGAGTTGAACAGACCCGCCCCCCCCCCCCCCCCTTTGTTTCATCCCACACCAAGCTGTCCCCTATAATGCACCCTTCACTGAATGGGAATTGCTTCAGCCCCTTACATGCTCCCGAGACAAGGCCCCAGGCCCAGATTCCATCTACGATCAGGCGATCCAAAACTTGGACGTTCCCCATAGGCAACATCTCGTCTGGGTGTTCAACCGCATCTGGCTCGCAGCTGATTTTCCGTCACAATGTCGAGACAGTATAGGTATCCCCATCCTTAAGCCAGGGAAGAACTCAAAGTCTCTCGATAGCTACCGCCCAATTAACCTGACGAATGTACTTTGTAAACTGCTCGACAGGATGGTGAGCTTCAGATTATGTCGCGTACTCGAATCTCAGGGCCCTTTGTCCCCATATCAGTGTGGCTTCCAGGCACGACTCTCTCCAACTGACCATCTACTCTGAGTGGAACCACCTATCCGACAGGCCTTTACTCTCTGCTGGCACCTTGTCACGGTCTTCTTTGACCTACATAAGGCATATGACATGTCTTGAAGCCATCACATTTTTGTTACCATCCATGACTGGGGCTTGCATGGTTCCCTTTCGATTTTCATCTGAGTTTTTATCTCACCGACTCTTCTGGGTTCGAGTTGGCACTTCACTCAGTTCCCCTCGGATTCAGGAGAACGGTATCCCACATGTTTCTGTGCCAAGTGTCACACTCTTCTTCATTGCCATCAATGGGGTCGTTACCCTGGCATTGTATGTCGATGATTTTTGCATCTGGTGACGCTCCTACTCGATAGTATCTGGTGAGCGCCGGTTCCAAGGCGCCATCCGATTGCCCTTTGTGTGGGCCACCTCCCATGGCTTCTAGTTTTCTCCCTCCAAAACGCGGGTTAAGCATTTTTGTCGTCGACCTACAGTACTCCCCGATCCAGAACTTTATTTAGGTGACCAGCTCCTCGATGTTGTAGCACAGTCCCGTTTCTTGGATCTGGTTTTTGATAACAAGATGACAATACTGCCCCACACTCACCACCTAAAGACTACTTGTATGCAGAAGCTTAATGCTCTCCGTCTCCTTGCCCACACATATTGGGGTGCACACTGTCCCACTCTTCTCCATCTTTACCGTGCTATGGTCTCATCCAGACTAGATTATAGTAATCAGGTTTATAGGTCAGCAACCCGGCAACATCGAAACTGCTTGACGCTGTCCATCATTGTGGGGTGCATCTGGCCATTGCAGCTTTTTGCACTAGTGCTATTAACAGTCTCCTCACAGAATCGGGATTCCCCCTCTACACGTATGACGGAGGCACCTCCTTGCTTCTTACGCATTCGCCAATTCCCTGACCATCCTATGTGCCCTATACTCTTTGGCAATGTGAGAGGTCTTCCTCCTAACACCCACCCATGAGTGTCATTGCCGGCTGGCATGCGTCTCACTTCCCTCTGTCGGGACCTTTATCTCCACTCACTGGACAGCATCCTGTATCTTTCCTCCCATACCCACCACCCCTCCCCTTTGGATGGTGCCTAGACCACGGATTAGGACCGATCTACTCCGGAGTCCTAAGATTTCTGTCCCTCCTCTGGTTTTCCAGCATCTTGTATGTGCCATCCTTGCGTAGTTCCAGGGTGCCACCATCTTTTCACTGATGGTTCTAAGACAATCAATAAGGTGCGATACGCTTTCACATCTCCTACTGGCTTCAAACATAATTTATTGCCGGTATCATGCAGTGTGTTCAGAGCAGAGCTTATAGCCATTCACAGGGCCCTCCTTTTTGTTTCTCAGGCCTCGGTCCACAGTGTTTTAATTTCTTCAGACTTCATGAGCATCCTACAGGCTATCGACTGATGCTATTCTCGTCACCCTTTGGTCTATGTTATCCAGGACTTTCTCTCTACCCTTGAGCATGCCACCTGTTCAGTCGCTTTCTCTGAGTCCCATGTCAGGTGGGCGTCCCAGGGAATGAACTGGCTGACCGTTTGGCTAGAGAAGCAGATACCTACCCCCCATTTCCTTTCATGATTCCAGCTGCGGGTATGCGGATCTACGTCATATCTCTCTTTGTCCGAAGGTGGAATGATATTTGGAGCGCTAGTGCTCACAGTACTAAACTCTGCACAATCAAGGAGTCTAATACAGTTTTGCGCTCTTCCTTCCGCTCCTCTTGGAAGGGCTCCACTGTTTTATGCCATTTCGCATTGGTCATACCCGGCTCACCCACTCTTTCTTCCTACCTAACGATCCCCCCACCCTGCAGCGGTGTTGTGGAGCCAGACTGACGATATCTCATATATTGGTGGAATGTCCCTTTCTTTTCCTTTCTTTTGGCCTTTCGTGTTAAGTATAACCTTCCCGATTGCTTAAATTTTAATATTAGCTGAAGCATAATGCACTCCGTCTCCTGGTCCATACATCTTGGGGTGCAGACTGTTCCACTCTTCTCCATTTTTATCGTGCTATGGACTTATCCAGACTAGATTATAGCAGGTGTTGACAGATGTGAAAATTACCGAACTATCAGTTTAATAAGCCACGGCTGCAAAATACTAACACGAATTATTTACAGACGAATGGGAAAACTCGTAGAAGCCGACCTCGTGGAAGATCAGTTTGGATTCCGTAGAAATGTTGGAACACGCGAGGCGATACTGACCCTACGACTTATCTTAGAAAATAGATTAAGGAAAGGCAAACATACGTTTATAGCATTTGTAGACTTATAGAAAGCTTTTGACAATGTTGACTGGACTACTCTCTTTCAAATTCTGAAGGTGTCAGGGGTAAAATACAGGGAGCGAGAGGCTATTTACAATTTGTACAGAAAACAGATGGCAGTTATAAGAGTGAGGGGCGTGAAAGGGAAGCAGTGGTTGAGAAGGGAGTGAGACAGGTTTGTAGCCAGTCCCCGATGTTATTCAATCTGTACCTGGAAGAGCAGTTGTACGGAATCGACAGCGTCTTGAAAGGAGGATATAAGATGAACATCAATAAAAGCAAAACGAGGATAATGGAATGTAGTCGAATTAAATCGGGTGATGCTGAGGGAATTAGGTTAGGAAACGAGACGCTTAAAGTAGTAAACGAGTTTTGCTATTCGGGGAGCAAAATAACTAATGATGGTCGAAGTGGAGAGGATATAAAATGTAGTCTGGTAATGGCAAGGACGGCGTTTCTGAAGAAGAGTATAGATATAAGTGTCAGGAAGTTTCTTCTAAAAGTATTTGTATGGAGTGTAGCCATGTGTGGAAGTGAAACGTGGATAATAAATAGTTTAGGCAAGAAGAGAATAGAAGCTTTCGAATTGTGGTGCTACAGAAGAATGCTGAAGGTTAGATGGGTAGATCACATAACTAATGAGGTGGTATTGAAGAGAATTGGGGAGAAAAGAAATTTGTGGCACAAATTGACTGGAAGAAGGGATCGGTTGTTAGGACATATTCTGAGGTATCAAGGGATCACCAATTTAGTATTGTAGGGCGGCGTGGAGGGTAAAAATCGTAGAGGGAGACCAAGAGATGAATACACTAAGCAGATTCAGAAGGATGTAGGTTGCAGTAGTTACTGGGAGATGAAGAAGCTTGCATCGGATAGAATAGCATGGAGAGCTGCATCATACCAGTCTCTGGACTAAAGACCACAACAACAACAGCAGACAATCCTCATACGGTTGAAGTGGTCCTCAGTTTCCTCCGTGAAAGTTGTTTTTATTTCCAGTAATAAGGTTCAATTTTAGTCTTCAAGCAGGGGCAGGCTGGTTGTGGTTGAGACTTCCTTTACAGTCCTCTTGGTTTGTCACCCCATTATAGACCCCTTTTTTCCAATTTTTAGATTTGGTCTCACATTTTATGCCTTTACTGTGCGTGTTTAATGTTCATTATTTTATGATTTGACTCTCCTGACAGGATCCATCCACTTTTAGCGGACCCTCTTTCTTCTGTGACTATCTACGGAATCGCGGGACTAAAGACCTCGCCGGTTGGTCCCAGAACTCCTCTTAATTAATCAATCAATTAGGACACAGTTGGCCTTCCTTACTCGTTATTCGGAGTCGGTATACACTACGGACATCATATTGCTCACAGATTCTTCCTTCTTTCCACGGTTGAAAACCCATACCGTTATGTGGTTGCTGGGACACATCTTTCATTATGTTGTAGAAGGCGAGGAGATCACATGAACTTCATGCAGTAAATGATCACTGCCTATTGGATATGTTTGCGAATGCCTCGAAATCGAGCCCTCCCCACCAACATGTTGAATCTTGTTTTCCGTAGGCAAGGTGTTGATTAATTTCATTTTTATGTTAGTTGTCTTCTTTGTTATGTATGTTCCCATCTGATTTGCTTCGGCTCTTTCTCTTCTAGTTTACCTACTAGATTTGTTTTTTGACTCAGTATCGCTCCAGTTGTATTGTAATACACTCCTGGAAATGGAAAAAAGAACACATTGACACCGGTGTGTCAGACCCACCATACTTGCTCCGGACACTGCGAGAGGGCTGTACAAGCAATGATCACACGCACGGCACAGCGGACACACCAGGAACCGCGGTGTTGGCCGTCGAATGGCGCTAGCTGCACAGCATTTGTGCACCGCCGCCGTCAGTGTCAGCCAGTTTGCCGTGGCATACGGAGCTCCATCGCAGTCTTTAACACTGGTAGCATTCCGCGACAGCGTGGACGTGAACCGTATGTGCAGCTGACGGACTTTGAGCGAGGGCGTATAGTGGGCATGCGGGAGGCCGGGTGGACGTACCGCCGAATTGCTCAACACGTGGGGCGTGAGGTCTCCACAGTACATCGATGTTGTCGCCAGTGGTCGGCGGAAGGTGCACGTGCCCGTCGACCTGGGACCGGACCGCAGCGACGCACGGATGCACGCCAAGACCGTAGGATCCTACGCAGTGCCGTAGGGGACCGCACCGCCACTTCCCAGCAAATTAGGGACACTGTTGCTCCTGGGGTATCGGCGAGGACCATTCGCAACCGTCTCCATGAAGCTGGGCTACGGTCCCGCACACCATTAGGCCGTCTTCCGCTCACGCCCCAACATCGTGCAGCCCGCCTCCAGTGGTGTCGCGACAGGCGTGAATGGAGGGACGAATGGAGACGTGTCGTCTTCAGCGATGAGAGTCGCTTCTGCCTTGGTGCCAATGATGGTCGTATGCGTGTTTGGCGCCGTGCAGGTGAGCGACACAATCAGGACTGCATACGACCGAGGCACACAGAGCCAACACCCGGCATCATGGTGTGGGGAGCGATCTCCTACACTGGCCGTACACCACTGGTGATCGTCGAGGGGACACTGAATGGTGCACGGTACATCCAAACCGTCATCGAACCCATCGTTCTACCATTCCTAGACCGGCAAGGGAACTTGCTGTTCCAACAGGACAATGCACGTCCGCATGTATCCCGCGCCACCCAACGTGCTCTAGAAGGTGTAAGTCAACTACCCTGGCCAGCAAGATCTCCGGATCTGTCCCCCATTGAGCATGTTTGGGACTGGATGAAGCGTCGTCTCACGCGGTCTGCACGTCCAGCACGAACGCTGGTCCAACTGAGGCGCCAGGTGGAAATGGCATGGCAAGCCGTTCCACAGGACTACATCCAGCATCTCTACGATCGTCTCCATGGGAGAATAGCAGCCTGCATTGCTGCGAAAGGTGGATATACACTGTACTAGTGCCGACATTGTGCATGCTCTGTTGCCTGTGTCTATGTGCCTGTGGTTCTGTCAGTGTGACCATGTGATGTATCTGACCCCAGGAATGTGTCAATAAAGTTTCCCCTTCCTGGGACAATGAATTCACGGTGTTCTTATTTCAATTTCCAGGAGTGTATGTGTACAGATTAAGTACATACACACGTGAGTGTATACAATCCTTACAATCAGATTGGACTTTTTAGTAGTTTGCTATTTATAATACGATCTGATCTCGTGTCCTTCTGCTGTTAGATTCTATATAAAACCTAATATACATACATACATATATATATATATATATATATATATATATATATATATATATATATATATATATATATATATATTGCTGTTGAATTGATTTCCTGGTCTGTGTCACTCATGTCGTTTAGTAGAGCTATTAGTCAGCCTTTTGTACGAGAATTTCTAAATCATTTGTTGTCAAAGCGCTAACTCAGTACAGATCAGTAATTTGAAAACATGCTTTGGCTAATAGAAGGGTAAAGAAATGCGCGTACTCATACGACCCATGAAGTACTATCACTTTGATAGGTAGTGATGTGCAAGAACCAAAATTATAGCGATTTACAAATGAAATATGTAATGGCCATGGAAAGATTTCTAACGCTAATATGACCAGTAACAATACCTCCAAAGTAGTCACTCGCTTTCGTATAACTAACGTGATCGATAAAGAGAGTCTGAAATATGCTTAAGTGAACAGTGTCATAGAAGCAGAAGGTGCTACTAATTCGTGCTAGACTCTCACTTGTAGCAATCCGCCATTCAGGGGAATTCAGAATAAATGCAATAGCTAAGCATCTAAATAAGGAACATTCAATAGAACTCCAATATTTATCGCATTAAAAAAAGTGATTTATGGTATGCTACAATATGTGGCAACCTCATGACCGGCAACAGCAACCCTCATTACCTTACACTGTTCAGTTGCTCAAAGAACTAACTACCATGCAAAGACAGTATAATGTAGTCATTCATCAGAATAACTTTCACTTCTGCCACCTATCGCTTAAACACAGGTCAGTAAGACGGTGGTGCGATAACTGCAACACATTTCAGGAAAGCATGAATAAAGGAAGTGATCTGTATGAAAATGACGGTGCAACACGCATAGCTAAATAGGAATATATTGTTTCTCAAAAGTATAGATTCAAATAAAAAGTATGTAGATAGTGTGTTGTTCACATGATACCTTACAAAACAAGTTTACATCACTGGAAACAAAATATGACACCATCAACAAAGCCGAACACGTACTTCTCACGGAATTTAATGTGGAAGGATTTAGTACATAAGAGACTCAAATGATTATAGCAGTGACTCAGTGATCACCCGCTAAATTATTTATACTTCGCAGCCCTTCCTAACCTCCACCACTGTGTGTGAGTACTTGGAATTACACACATCAAAAAAAGTTTTGCGTCACCTCGGTTCCTAGAGTTCTGGAACCTGTATGGAAAAGTGGAATAGAGATCAACATAAACATCACTTCCGCCCTTTTTATTGCTCATTAAAACCACACGTTGCATGTTGTACCCCCATACAGCGAGACCTTCAGAGGTGGTAATCCAGACTGCTCTACAAACCGGTACCTCTAATACCCAGTAGCACGTCCTCTTGCATTGATGCATGCCTGTATTGGTCGTGGCATACTATCCACAAATTCATCAAGGCACTGTTGCTCCACATTGTCCCAGTCCTCAACGGCGATTCGGCGTACATCCCTCAGAGTGGTTGATGGGTCACGTCCTCCATAAGCAGCCCTTTTCAATCTATCCCAGGCATGTTCGATAGGTTTCATGTCTGGAGAATATGCTGGCCGCTCTAGTCGAGTGATGTCGTTATCCCGAAGGAAGTCATTGACAAGATGAGCACGATAGGGGCGCGATTTGTCGTCCATGCAGACGAATGCTTGCCAATATGCTGCCGATATCGTTGCACTATCGGTCGGAGGATGGCATTCACGTAACGCACAGCCGTTACGTCGCCTTCCATGACGACCAGCACCGTACGTTGGCCCCAGATAATGCCACCCCAAAACAGCAGGGAACCTTCATCTCGCTGCACTCGCTGGACAATGTGTCTAAGGCGGTCAGCCTGACCGAGTTGCCTCCAAACACGTCTCCAACGATTGGCATATGCGACACTCATCGGTAAAGAGAACGTGATGCCAATCGTGAGCCCTCCATTCGGTTTGTTTTTGGGCCAATCTGTACCAGGCTGCATAGTGTCGTGGTTGCGAAGATGGACCTCGTCATTGACATTGCGAGTGAAGTTGCGCGTCATGCAGCCTACTGCGCACAGTTTCAGCCGTAACAGGACGTCCTGTGGCTGCACGAATAGCATTATTCAACATGATGGCGTTGCTGTCAGGGTTCCTCCGACCCATAATCAGTAGGTAGCGGTCATCCACTGCAGTAGTAGCCCTTGGGCGGCCTGAGCGAAGCATGTCATCGACAGTTCTTGTGTCTATGTATCTCCTCCATGTCCGAACAACATCGCTTTCGTTCACTCCGAGACGCCTGGACACTTCCATTGTTGAGAGCCCTTCCTGGCACAAAGTAACAATGCGAACGCGATCGAACCGCGGCATTGACCTTCTAGGCATGGTTGAACCACAGACAACACGAGTCGTGTACTTCCTTCCTCGTGGAATGACTGGAAGTGATCGGCTGTCAGATCCCCTCCGTGTAATAGGCGCTACTCATGCACCGTTGTTTATATCTTTGGGCAGGTTTAGTGACATCTCTGAACAGTCGAAGGGACTGTGTCTGTTATACGATATCCACAGTCAATGTCTATTTTCAGGCGTTCTGGGAACCGGGATGATGCAAAACTTTTTTTGATGTGTGTATAACAGTGCGTGTAGGTATACAAAACTCGATTTTACCCACCTCAGATATTAACAGAACTGAGCAATGTAAATAATTTGGGAACATCTTACTGTTAATTTTGCCTGTCATACAAACTATTTAAAACCATGACTCTCCGTCTAACAAAGTAATTACATCAGAACAACATGATCTTTCAAATTTGGATCAATAACCAGACACGTGGTAACGCTTCAGGACACTGAACGACTCCCTCCAGTGTAACGATGCACTAATAATACGAAGAATAACGTAGGATATGTATACAGGGTGCCACAAAGAGCACAGACAACGTTTATTTCGTTGTATGAGAAGCCACACTGATCAGTTTTCAAGAAGGACCCCACATCCGGAAATGCATGGGTTAGGCAGTGGAAAACATCGACGTCCGAGATGGGAGTGCATTCCCCATTGTGTCAATAAACCCAACATGAGTAGCACATCGCGCTGTCTACGTTGCAAACGCACTTCAAACTGCGTACCTCCTCTGTCAATGCAGAGCCTACATCGGCGACGCTGAGCCTCACTCTCGTGAGCCAATACGTGCGGTTGTCTCTGATCTATTTCTGTCGCTCCATGGACACGAGCAACAAGGTCCTCCGCTGGCGTTACAGGTGTGTCATGTGGGATACCCTTCATACTATCCCACAGAAAATTGTCGAGAAGTGTCAAATATAGCGACTGTGCCTGTCATAGAACTGGTACACCCCTACCAATTCATCGATTGGGATATGTGACGTTGAGATTATTCCTCACATCGACATCAAAGTGTGCCGGAACTCTGTCATATTGCAGCCACATACCTATCTCTAATGTGAGGTAGGTGGGTGCTGTTAGTCTGTTTGGCATTAGGTATGGTCCAGTGATATGGTCACCAATTATTCCGGTCCAGACTTTAATAACGACCTTCCCTTCGGGATTTTGAATCACTCGTGAACGCAAATTTCGTATGGCCAGAGACGTACGTTACCCAAGTTTAATGTACCATTTCTAGTAAACGTTTATTCATCCTTGAAGCACAAAACTTAAGAACTGTGTCTGGAATATCCAATATTGTAAATACCACTGCGCAAACTGTGTCTGTTATCGGTAGTTCCATTCTGTAATGCCTGGACTTTCTGCAGGTGGTATGGATGGAGCTGGTGTTCATGAACAACGCTCTCATTGAACTCTTACCCGTGTGCAGCTCCTGTACCAACTGGCGAGTGCTGGCGGCTGGGTAATTTCCGAATATTTTCAGCACATTCTCCTACAACTATAGAGTTCGAGCCATGCGTGGACAACCCGCACGACGTTTAGGCACCTACCAGGAGACAAACAGCAGACTGGAGATAGCAATCGCAAGCTACAAGCATCAAGTACTACTGCTTTACTGCACAATGGACACACCTCAGACAGAAAATACCAATGTCCAGCTTACCAGCTTCTCTGAGGCACCTCTGGATAGTGGAATGATGTGGTGTACATCTGTTTGTAAGACCTTCCGCATACAATCTTGCAGGAGCTTTCCCATTGCAATCCGCTTCGCCGTATGCAAGCACCATGTCGGTCATTTCCGCAGCTGTGTACTGGTAAATTTCGCACTGCTATCAACAACATTACTGCACTGGCAGAGCACACAAGGTCTTGAGTTGGATGTGCACAAGGGCTGTATGAAGGAACGTAGCTCATGTGCAGGAATGTTATTAGGCTCAGGTAATCCATCCGTAGTACACAGGTGGTAAAAGGATTGCATACCTTCCGTATTTAGAAACCAAAACGTATAGGAACAAAACGTCACAACCATTCATTCTCAGATTATCACGCTTTCCAGTGCACTACCAGTGCGCTTCTGGATATGGGTTACTTCTTGAAAACAAATCAGTTTGCCTTTCTGAATGACATACTAAGCATTATATACTTTCAGAGAAAGATATCGCAACCTCAAAAAATAATTAATTGTGTAGGTAACGTATTTAAGTAATAACATTGCTAGATCACAGGTTAATGTAAGTGCGAGAGAAGACACTGCTAGTTTCAAATGCTGGTACATTAATAATGTGTTTAACTGCCAGAATGTTGAATGTTACCAAGCACAGGATGTAGTTCCATGCCTGTTGCACTTGGTCAGTCAACACAGACACGGCTAATGATATTTGTGGATGACGCTGGAGCTGTCGTCTGATGATGTCCCATATGTTCTCGACTGGAGACGAATCTGGTGATCGAGCAGACGAAGGCACTCTGTCGGATCTCTGCAGAATACGTTAGTTTCCAGCAGCAGTGCGTGGGCGAGCATTGTCTTGTTGGAAAACACCCACTAGGATGCTGTTCATCAATGGAAGCACAGTAGGTCGAATCACCAGGGATACATACAGATTTGCAGTCAGGATACTCACGAGAGTGCTCCATTCGTCGTATGAAATAGCACCCCAGACCAAATCTCCCAGGTGTAGGCCCAGTGTGCCCAGCACGCGGACAGTTTGATTGCAGGTCCTCAAGTGGCCTACTTCTAACCAACACTCGGTCATAACTGGCAATGAGGCACAACCACCTTTCATCAGAAAACACAGCAGACTGCTAAATGTTCAGGGACCAAACTACTGAGGTCATCGGTCCCTAGACATACACGCTACGTAATCTAACTCAAACTAACTTATGCTAAGAACAACACACACACCCATGCTCGAGGGAGGCGCCCCGTAATCCGTAACATTGAGCCTCTAACAACGCGGCCACTCCGCGCGGCAGCAGACCTCCACCCTGCCCTACCTTCCAGTGAACTCTAGCTCGACACAATTGAAGTCACAAATGACGTTGGTTTGGGGTCAGTGGAATGCACGCTACAGGGCGTCTGGCTCAAAGTTGTTCTTGAAGTAATCGATGAGTAACAGTTCGTTGAGCGCCAATAGCTGCTCAGTTTACTACTGCAGATCCGGTTGATGCATCATAGCCAAGTGGTCCTCTGGAGTCCAGTCGTTTTGCGACCGTACATTCCTGTGACTGCTGCTGCCAGCAGTCATGTACAGTGGCTACATTCCTACCAAGTCTTTCTGCAATATTGAAGAAAGAACATCCAACTTCGCGTCGTCCTATTACTCGACCTCGTGCAAACTCAGTGAGGTTCTGATAACGGCGTCTTTATCGCCTTAAAGGAATTCGTAAACAGTATCAACTCTACCACGTCCAATCTCAAAGGTAACTAACGCTCACAACCGCTACAGCGTCCATTGAAAGCAAACACGATTTGCGTCGTCACAGCAGAGCTACTAGCGCCACTCCTAAGTGATTGGCGCAAAATTTGAATCGACATCTTCTTTCAGAGATAGAAACACTGACTTCAACTTTCGTTTACGTCGCACAACTTCTTCTTGGTGTTGCAATTTAGGGCTGTAGAGGGGACTTAGTAGATCAAGTTTTACATATGGGCCCACGTCTTGAAATGTTATCCAGCGATGCTTCAGAGAGTCAAAGTCATAGGTGCCGGAGCCTGTGACTGTACGTATACACTACAGCGTGATTGCGTGATGACTTTACATGCTTTCAAGAATGGTGGCGAAACACAAATGTATCAGTTTCAGGTAAGTGTCCCTGATTCGGAAACAAACGAGTCGAAAGCTGCAAGTGAAAATTGTTACGATACCTCCGACAGTGGAATAGACATACAGGTACTGTTGTAGCTACTAATGCACGGTATGCAACGTTCAGATGTAGTAGTATGGAGTAAAACAAGAAAAAATATTTGGTAAACATGAGCTCTAAAACGCATACCTGAGGATCTATGAGCACATCTTAGCTAATGTGCAACACATCTCCTCTATTTAAGAAGTGCTCGTAGCTCTTAAGGTACACACTTTAGTGTACATGTTTACTGAACATTTTTTTGGTTTAGGTTCATACTATGATCTCTTAAAGTTTTCTACCCTACCATGTCAGCAACACCAGTACTGGTATGTGTACTTCTGTGTCAAAGATATCATAACTGTTTTCGCTTGTAACGTTCGATTCCTTTGGTTCTGGCAAATTGATACATTTCTCCATCATCCTAAAAAGATGGTAACATTATTACGGAATCATCCCGTATATACATACACTACTGGCCATTAAATTTGCTACACCAAGAAGAAGATGATAAGCGGGTATTCATTGGACAAATATATTATACTAGAACTGACATGTGATTACATTTTCACGCAATTTGGGTGCATAGATCCTGAGAAATCAGTACCCAGAACAACCACCTCTGGCCGTAATAACGGCCTTGATACGACTGGGCATTGACACAAACAGAGCTTGGATGGCGTGTACAGGTACAGCTGCCCATGCAGCTTCAACACGATACCACAGTTCATCAAGAGCAGTGACTGGCGTATTGTAACGAGCCAGTTGCTCGGCCACCATTGACCAGATGTTTTCAATTGGTGAGAGATCTGGAGAATGCGCTGGCCAGGGCAGCACTCGAATATTTTCTGTGTCCAGAAAGGCCCGTACAGCACTGGCAACATGCGGTCCTGCATTATCCTGATGAACTGTAGGTTTTCGCAGGGATCGAATGAAGGGTAGAGCCACGGGTCGTAACACATCTGAAATGTAACGTCCACTGTTCAAAGTGCCGTCAATGCGAAAAAGAGGTGACCGATATGTGTAACCAAGGGCACCCCATACCATCACGCCGGCTGATACGCCAGTATGGCGATGACGAATACACGCTTCCAATGTGTGTTCACCGCGATGTCGCCAAATATGGATGCGACCATCAAGATGCTGTAAACAGAACCTGGTTTCATCCGACAAAAATGACGTTTTGCCATTCGTGCACCCAGGTTCGTCGTTGAGTACACCATCACAGCCGGCTGTGTGGCCGAGCGGTTCTAGGCGCTACAGTATGGAACCGCGCGACCGATACGGTCGCAGGTTCGATCCTGCCTCGGGCATGGATGTGTGTGATGTCCTTAGGTTAGTTAGGTTTAAGTAGTTCTAAGTTCTAGGGGACGGATGACCTCAGCAGTTAAGTCTCAAAGTGCTCAGAAACACTTTTGAACACCATCGCAGGCGCTCCTGTCTGTGATGCAGCCATGGTCTCCGAGCTGATAGTCCATGAGGCTGCTGTGGGGTCACCGCCAGACACCACACTTGCTAGGTGGTAGCTTTAAATCGGCCGCGGTCCATTAGTACATGTCGGACCCGCGTGTCGCCACTGTCAGTAATTGCAGACCGAGCGCCACCACCCGGCAGATCTAGAGAGACGTACTAGCACTCGCCCCAGTTGTACGGACGACTTTGCTAGCGACTACACTGACGAAGCCTTTCTCTCATTAGCCGAGAGATAGTTAGAATAGCCTTCAGCTAAGTCCATGGCTACGACCTAGCAAGGCGCCATTAACCATTTCTAGAGAGAGTCTCACTTGTATCATCCAGAATGCTGTATACAAATGATGGATTAAAGTTAAGTATTCCAGCAGCTACGTACTTTTCTTTATAGCATTCATTACGTATCCTGTTTCGGACCTAAGCAAGCCTGCGTGTGTAAACGCGTGCCTTTCGGTTACCCGTCACTGTGGACTGGCTGTCTTGTCAGTCCACTACAGCTGCAAACGTCGTCGAACTGTTGGTGCAGATGCTTGTTGTCTTGCAAACGTCCCCATCTGTTGACTCAGGGATCGAGACGTGGCTGCACGATCCGTTGCAGCCATGCGTATAAGATGTCTGTCATCTCGACTGCTAGTGATACGAGGCCGGTGGGATCCAGCACAGCGTTCCGTATTACGCTCCTGAACCCACCAATTCCATATTGTACTAACAGTCATTGGATCTCGACCAACGCGAGCAGCATTGTCTGGATACGATAAACCGCAATCGCGATAGGCTACAATCCGACCTTTATCAAAGTCGGAAACGTGATGGTACGCATTTCTCCTCCTTACACGAGGCATCACAACAACGTTTCACCAGGCAACGCCGGTCAATTGCTGTTTGTGTATGAGAAATCGGTTGGAAACGTTCCTCATGTCGGCACGTTGTAGGTGTCGCCACCGACGCCAACCTTGTGTGAATGCTCTGAAAAGCCAATCATTTGCACATCACATCATCTTCTTCCTGTGGGCTAAATTTCGTGTCTGTAGCACGTCATCTTCGTAGTGTAGCGATTTTAATGGCCAGTAGTATATATTTACTGCCACCGGTGCCTATATCTTACACCCTCTGTGGCGTCGTTGGATGACGCTTCCGGACATAATCCTTATGAAAATCTTGATATGCTAAGTTCCCTCTACAACGTCTGGAAATGTGAAATATGAATTGAGAACACTCTGTATTTACATATATACACAAGGTGAAACAAAAAGGGAGAGCACAAACTGCAGACACACTACTCAAATGTAAACCCAGAAATTACGTTATATGAACGTGTATGGGCAGACGTCAGTCCTCACGTAACTGTTGAAGCAAGTTCTCAACAAAGATATTCTGTTAATGTTTGGGCCGGCATTGTTGATGACTGTTTGATAGGGTCTCACTTTCTTCCACCCAGGCTCGACGGACAAAGTTGTCATAATTTCTTAGAGAATGTTCTACCTGACCTGTTAGCAGATGTGCCTTTAGCTGTGCGACAAAACATGTACTTCATGCACGGTGTAGCACCTCGTCAATTTGGTGTTATACTTCGTCGGCTTATAAATAACTGATTCGATTATGGATGGATAGGTATAGATGGGCCAATTGCTTGGGCGACGACCCCTCCAGACCGAATCCCACTGGACTTTTATTTGTAGGTCTTGTATATGGAACCGCTGTAAAAGACGTTCAGTCTCCGTGCCCGTATTATGGAAGGCTGCGAAACCATACACAGTAGACTAATAATTACAGGCATTGTAAGTAGTGCTTTTAGGTTGGGTAGTACCTTCAAGTAAGTGTGGCAAGAGCAAGCCATTGATGCTTATTTTCCACAAGGCAGCTGGTCTGCCTTGAAGTATGGACACGTGAATACAATACAGTAGTCTATACTGACAGGTCAAGTCCAGCTTGTGATGCTGATAGGGCAGTGGAGAAACCATCAGTTAGTTCATTATGTGACTTGTCTGTGGGAAGACTGTTTGACATAGACAAAAAAACAACCAGTACTCTGATGTGTGTACGTATTAAGGTACCACGTATAAAAATATTTACATGTACACCTGTTACACCCTGCATATATGCGGGGTGTTTGTTTGAATTTAAGACATCGAAATCTCTCGAAAAGATATATCCTACAAAAAATAATTGTTATAGGTGAAAAGTTAATATTAGTGAAGGGGACATCTGTCTGGGCTACAACTAGCCGTCTTCTAACAACCCCTTGTTTTTGGGAGGGGCCAACTCGGTGTTTAGCAGTTGGAGCAACCCATATATTGCATATTTAGTACGGATAAAGTTGTCATAATTAGTTCGGGTTACTCAGACCATTGTCTTGCATACGTAGTAGATGACTCTGTAATCGAAAAGTATGAAATGTAACTTTTCTTGCAATTAAGAACCGATGCATTTGATTCTACAGTTCATTTACGAAGTAAATGTAAAACGTTCCTTCTAACGTTTGATGTTTATGTCTGAAATTTATTTTAGTGTTGAAAATTTAAAAGTACAATTCGATGTGCTTATCCATTTCAATGTCTGGTTAGAAGCCACTTTTAAAGTAATTCAGGAACAACGATGTGGATGCATTAGTTTTTTGTTTCCATTGATATGTTAGATTGTGGTGAGTCTCTTTGCCTCTCACAATGGTACTCTTTATTTCGGTGAGTCCTCTTGCGTTTTATCATTGGGACGCGAGATTTTGATGAATATCTATGGCAGGTGCACCTGTCACTATCACCCTGTTAGACATTTTACGTTATTACAATGTATGTGGTTTTTATTTCGCCAGTAACAGTGTAGCAACGTCCGCCGCCGGTATCTGAGTGGTCTGCGCGACAGACTGTCAATCCCAAGTGGCCCGGGTTCGATTCCCGGTTGGGTCGGAGATTTTCTCCGCTCAGGGACTGGGCGTTTTATCGTCCTATTCATCATCATTTCATCCCCATCGACGCGCAAGTCGCCGCAGTGGCGTCAAATCGAAAAACTTGCACCAGGCGAGCGGTCTACTCGACGGGAGGCTCTCGTCACAGGACATAGTGTTGCAATCAGCGCGAGTTACATTGGTTCCATGGAAAGTGAGACGAATCAAGTTGAGCACCCAGCCTAATCTACAATAGTTTTCTGCCTCTCAGGATCTTATGAATTTTTCCCAAAACTATGATAATTGCAGTATGACAGTGTACCTAGTACCCAGTGATGGCACAGTAATTTCAGATTCATAAATAAACTTAGTCAAATTGAATTGCATTGTTCATTACATACTCTTGCTAAGATAGTTGCCGTGATCTAAATAGTTAACTCAGAAACTTTGTTAATTATCAAATATTGTTCATTGAAAAGGTTAATGCAGTACACCCTTATACATTTAGTGAGCGATAGGAAACATATTTCGCTCTATTAGCACCTATAATTGGAAAATACATATCCCCAAATTTTCCATAAAATTAATCAACGGTAAGGATGTGGCACATTGTTAACTTTAGTTGCAATTTATGTCAAAATTACTGTTAAATTTTGGACGTTAGCATTTTAGTTTTGTTGATACATGTTTTTAAGTTCCATCTGACGGCCGTACAATGAGTAGAGTAAAAAATATTGTTCATAGGCGAAACTATATATACACTTACCAAGTCTGAGCTCAGGCATTCTGTGCCTAAGAGTAAAAAGAGCAACACCTATGTCTCTTGCCGTGAGCAGTGTGTCTTAGCCTGATAACTAACATTCTGAAATATACGCATATATTGTGTATACATGCTTTCTTCACTCGTGGGTTTAATTCATGATTTCTGTAACAGTAATTACTAATTAATTCCAAGTGAGAACTTATGAGAGGAACAAAGTGATGATTTTCTCCTATGAACAATGACTGGTTAACAGAGCACTGTTGACGGACTTACTGATGATTTTTGTGCCCTATCTTGATAGCTTCGAGTTCCTTAAATGTGTATGAGGACAGTCACATGGTGAACTGATACGTTGGATTTTTGCCGTATGAAAATCGTTTTGAACTACTGGACTGCGTTGTGTGCTTACTGCACTAGGAAAATTTAACAACCCATGAAGTAGTGTACTAGGTAACACTCTGCTTTCCTTTAATTAGAACTATATGCGAGACCCGAAACTGACCATACCAGTGAATACTTTACACCAAGAGTGTAATTAAAGTATTACAGTATTTTGAGCACTTTGCACTGTAAATACTCTGTTGACGAACTGTAATAACCTGAAGATTACGAGACCCACACTGATGACCTGTTAACAATAACTATTACACCGTATACAAAGATGAAGACAGAAATTTGAGAATGTTTTGAATAAAGAACAGTGAACCATTAATAGTGCACAGTGCGCATAAGCGTTGAGTTTGGAACTTTTATGTCGGAATACAACATAAACTACAAACAATAGACGCCATTAATGTGTCGAGGCGCAACAGCTAATCAGACCGCAATTTATTGGTCGACGTCATACATCGCAACACAGCAACCAGTCGTCGCCAGAAGTCGATTCAGCAAAGCAGCGATCAACTGAAGAACCAAAACTCTAAGACGTCTATCATATCAACACCATAAATCAGCATACTCACACGAAGGTCATGTACAACACCAGCTTGCAGTGGCCGCAGCTTCGTAGAGGATGGACTGCTTCACGCGACATGAAGCAGCAACAGGAGTTTGCGGCAGAGATAGAGGCGGTTGCGGAAATAGTCTTAAGGTAAAGCTGTTTTTTCTGCAAGTCGTAGTTTACTACTGTTAGAATGAACTGAAAGGAGCGAAAAGACTAAGTGTTTAGTAATGTGGGACAGCTTACATTAAACAAGAGCCTTATAACGAGAGGTTGTTGAGGACAAAGAGGATGAAATTAATTTGTATATGACAACAAAGCAGTAGTTAAGAGTGAACTGGTAAGTGACAGTGGGTTTCGATCTGTACTATATTTAATTATGTACAGTGAAATTAATGATAGTCTTGTATTTTGTGAGATGTCTATGCGTTCACCTACTGAACGTGACGATGATAAAATAGATAGGAAGGAGGAGGTACAAAAAAGGAGACTTGTAAAAGAACAGCAGCCAGAAAAATATGTAGAGCAAGGCCTAGGGCGTGTAATGTGCAATGAGTGGTTGTTGAAAGCTTTCGGTGAACTACGTAAACAAATGGTTGATGACATTGAAAATTACATTGATAGTGTAAAATCAGACATGGGTACCAAAACAGACAAAAGTAGTAATTATCTATAAAATGAAATTAAAATCGATACGTGTACTAAAGATGACATTAGGGTTGTAAAGAAAAAAATTTATGGAATTAATACTAATCCTATTAGTTTAAACAAAAAAGTGAATACTGTAAAACTTGAGCTACAAAGTAGAATTGACAATGAATTTCAAGTTACAGATGAAGGGTTTAAATTAGTAAAGATGGATTGTACTACTAACACAAATAGGATCACTTTATGTGGAAAGAGGGTGGAGGTTGTTCGCCAGAAGTGTGGTAGTAACTTAGTGAAATCCGAATAATTTTGTTCTGACAATATATAAAATCTTGAAAGTCAAATTAACCAAATTAAAATTGATTTGCCAGGTAAGATAGAAGTAGTGGGTTCAGAAGAAGCGGATAAATGTGTGAATGTGTGGCCATAATTGATCAGAAAATGGAGAAGGTTAATGAGGAAGTGGAATCTAAATTTTTGGATATAAGATAGAAAGCAATTAAGGTAAAGGATGTTTCCAATGGAGGGTATGCCGTGTCTTGTGTAAATTCGTTTGTGACCTGTAAGATATTTAGTGATTTTGAACCACATGGTGTAACAACAACAACTATACATATTATAAATTTTTTTCTTTCTGAATTTCGAGAGATTAATGTAAGCAATGTTTTGAATTTCTTTTTCTTTTCGTATCGTTATGTTAAAGAAACTATAAGCAACTTTTGAAATGAATATTATTATTATGTTAGATTTCAAGTAATGTGGTAATCAAAGGGAAGTTTACTTAATGTTGAAACTCTTGTAAGATGTGAAAATTATATTTTATACGCCTGGTCCATATGTAGGAAAGGTAATAATATATGTTGAGTAGAAAACCTGTGGTGAATACCCTACCTGTAGGGGAGCAGGAAAAGGTGGAGGCAGGCGAGTGCGGGAAAACGCACACTGGCGCGGTTCGGCACAACGGGCTCAGTATTACAGTCGGAGTTGGGCATCGGTCAGAGGAACACGTACCGTATCGAGGAGGCTATCCAGGAAAAGTGGATTCCATTGAGCCTCGGATGTGCCGATTCCGACGACTACATGGCATGGCTATATTCTTAGGCACAAAATTGGAAAGATTACGACGCTAAGAAGAAGGAAAGTGCCGATGCAGTGAGAGCCTTAGCCGTGCTTGCATGTGTGCTGTGCTTCTCGCTATCTCGCTGCCCGCCATCCGCCGCACCGACGTGCACAGGTCAAACATCTATTTCATCTTTAGAATTGTATCTGTGTGGACCAGTGTCGAAACTGTTTCTAACTGTTCAATAATAATGTGACTTTTACCAGAATTGCCTCAGCCATTACTTATCCTGATCACTGACCTAGACAGGGTCCTTACCACATATTGTGCAACCCGAGTATCCCGAACTGAAAGTTTAAAGTTAGTGTTAACGAGAATTATCAGCAGATAAATCTATGCTATAAAGAAGTTTAAAGTTCTGTGTGTTATTGCAAATGTTGATAAAGAACAAAAGTATGACTAAATTGGAAGAGAGTTTTTTTGAATTGAGTTAGCGATGTTATTTAATTAATTTGAGACAGAAATAATGACAGTTAAATAATTCAGAAGTAAGACAAAAGAGTAGTTATCCATAGATTGATAATTTTGAGTGTTAATTTACCTTCAGTACTTAATAGTTTCAGTGTAACGACCATAACAGTTTCAGGCCCCCCCCCCTTTTTTCTTGTCTGTTCTTTCAAATCTTGAAGGGTACTGATCAGATTTGAACAGCAAAGTTAAGTTCTATATTAAACCTAAGTGTATTAGTGTTTTTCCAATTTTAATAGTGACATTGTATGTGTGCTTTCAAAATTGCTAATTCTAGGGTAATCTATGCCCGATTTCAGTCTGATCAATATACAAAATGCAGTTAGTAGTAATCATTGCTGTGTGGTGTTGTGTAATTTTAGCTCGTCCAAATTAGTACAAAAGGAGAAAACTTTAGTTCAGTGGATTTTTCTGGTTCCAAACTTTGCCATAAAACGCAACATTACTACATATTATTATGCTTGTTCATGCACCCACTTGTACAAGGAAAAACTCACTCAATGTCTAATTAGGCTGGCGACCGTATTATTAATCATTGGTAACCTCTGCTGTGTGTACTTCTTGTCCATGCGAACGAGTAATTATACTTTACATTTGCTTGACGCATCACTGTAGTTACTGACTGGATATAAGTCCGAATTGCTTCCAATTAGGTACACGCGGTCAACTTATGTACTAAAATCCTTGTTTATAAGGTGAAGCCCGTGAACTTATTACAGTACAGGCTTTAAAGAGCTAACGTACGCCCGAGCGGGCAGTAGCGTTACAAGTGGCTTCCCGGTGACAGGACTCGGAAAGCAATAATATTTAGCAAAGTAAATTGCAGTGTGCGCCAAGTATAGTAGTGTGGTACAATTGGCATTTAGTATGGACAGAAACGTAGATGGGGTAGATGCGCCAAGCGAAATGGAGAATGCGGCTGGCAGTAGCCGGAGTTTACGCGGCCAGATAACAGATGGCGTTAGCGGAAGACAATTGGCGTACATACAATACCATGAACACGTCAACGAACACATTGAAATGTCGAGATCGTCTCGAACACAGCAAGGGACAAAACAGGAAGTAGAGGGTGACTTTGTAGATGATCTTGGGTACGTGAACGAATCCACTGACATATTTGATTCACCACAGATAAAGAAAGAACCGAAAGAAACTTATGAAGTAGGACCGGAACACACGGATTCCGTAGAACAGAACAGTGTAAAAATTTTAAGCATGAACGACTTATTTGAACAATTAACCAAACAAATTACAGGACAGACTGAGCAACTTAAAACACAGAGCCATCAGCTAAAAACACACGTAGATGAGCAACTCAAAACACAGAACGAGCAGCTTAAAACACACGTTAATCAGCAGCTCAAAACTCAAAGTGATCAGATTAATGCACAGGTTGAAGGACAGAGAATTAAAATTAGTAAACAAATAGAACAGGTAGAACAAAAAATGGGTAATTTAAGTGCTGTGGTAAATACTCTGAAATTTGAAATTGATACCATTAACAAAAATATGGATACTATGCAGGAGGAAATTGGTAACATTAATAGTAGATTCGATGTTGAAATTCTCAACATCCAAGAGAAAGTAGAACCTCTGGTTGATACTAAGGTAGACGAAAAAGTTTTCGGTCTTAAAACTGAGATCGTAAACGAATGTCAACACGGAATATCACAGTTGAAAAAGGTAGTTTTAGACACTGAAAGGGATTTAGGTAAAAAAGTAACCGGATGTGTTCAAAATTGTGAACAAAATACTACGAAAATTCAAGGCAGAATTTTCGATCTGGAGAGTAAAATTAAAGATAGGCCTGGTGTTGTCTGTAATGGCACACCAATTACGAAGCTATTAGAAGGCGAGGAACGCTTCGATCCAGCCAAGAAACATAACGGGTGGCATCCGTTAGATTTCATCAAAAATTGCGAGAGAGTATTTCCTGAGCACTTGTCTGATCTGGAAAAGATAAATGTTGTAATTAGCGCCTTAGCAGGTGAAGCTAAGCGCTGGGGAATAAATTTAAATACCGAACGAATGACGTTCGAAGAATTTAGGCAAAGATTTACAGAAGAATATTGGTCTGAACAAAAGCAGGACCATTTATGGCGCGAGTTTATCATGGCCAAACGGCATGATAACAGGGGCAGGAATTCTTTGAAAGATTTCTGCGAGTATTGGTACCGGAAATTGACGCATTTAAGAGGCCGAAGATCAGATTCAGAAATTATCTGGGAGCTATATAAAAAGCTTCCAGAAGATTCAAAGAGGTATGTAGGAAGCAATCATCGCAGCTTCCAAGCATTTCTCGAAAGAGTCGAAGACGAAGATCATTGGCGTGAAAGTCGTGCCAATTATCAAAATTTTGGTAACCGTAATAACCGAAACAATGACGAAAGAAATGACGGCGATGGATTTCGCGTCAATGTAATACAGAGAGGAAGAGGCAGAGGAAATTACCCAGGTCGCGGTAGAGGGTATACCACGCAAAATAATAACGACGCGGGAAACTAATTTCCGCGAACGTTGCGGGCCAAACGGCAGCGGACAATACACACAGGCCCCGATTTAAGAAAAGATACCGGACCGACAGTAATATAATGAGACAGGTTAGAGACAGGCGTGAAACGACGCAATGTGTTGTGGCGAAACAAGCGTCAGGTGCGAGCCAGAATGAGTCATCTCTCTGCCGCACAGAGCGCTACATGTTAACAGGCGAGTGGAGCATCAGAGGGCAACGACCCAGACTAGCAGAACATCTGTTCGGAAAGAAGCCGCTAGCAATACGGCAGCAGTAGGTACGAACATAGCCGTCAGAGCTAATGAAAATTTTACGAGTGATAATTCCGTGGCAAAGGAAACAATAAATGAGACTGTGAGTACACAGAGAGGTGCGGTTAGCAGTGTTTGCAATGAGGTAAAAGGCGAAAATGAATTAGCAGAAGTAACTGGTTGGCGTGTGCAGATCGACGATCTGTACAAGGGCCTAAAGCAATGTGAGTGGGAGGATTTTAAAAGGGAGTATGAAGCGAAGAAATTAGTTAATAGAAAAGGAAATGATAGGGACGTCAATAAGGTGACGTGGTCCGAATTGGAAGAGGAGAGAATAAATAGCGCTGCGCAAAGTACGCGTGCCGCCAATAGGACGCAGATTAATGATAGGAAGGAGTTGGAGGATGAAATCCTCAGCATTGATGAAGAAATAACTTCTGCTAACAATCCGCCGATAGTACAAGCTGCTACCGAGAGGCACCGTGGAGGAGGGGTAGATGATTACCTGAAAGTAATTAAAGTCAATGAGGATTACACTGAATATGAAGTCACAGTAGATGTAAATATAGCTGATGATGAGGCCGTTTTGCCAAAAGAGAAGATTAAATTAAAATCCAAGCCTGACAACAATACAGAGGAAGAACTTAGTGCCTGTCTCAGAAAAGCTTTTATGTTAGAACCTGAAAGCGATCCAGAATGGTCGGATTCCGACGATAGTTCAGATGATGAAAGGTATGCAAATACAAACAAAATTGAATATTCTAACTTTACCTATTGTGCAAAAGTAGCATACTTAAGTGAATCTGATGGTGAGGAAGAGAGTAGTGATGACTCTAGTGAAGATAAATTTTCAGGTGTAAAAGAAAGTGAATATACTTTTACTGAAAGAGGGTATGAGAAAATTAGTGGAAATAATGGGAATGCAGCTAATTGCGATATTGTACCTAACGATGACGACATATCAAAACAAAATCCAGACGTTGAAACAGAACAAAGAAAGAAAGAGCCACCTGACGACTCTGTGTTTATTTTGCGAAGAGTTCAAGTAAGCAAAGACTTTGAACTCCAGAGGCCTAAAAAGCCACCAGACTTATGTGACTATTTTATGAACCATAAAAGACTGCCTTGTTAATAAAGAGACTGGGGGCAGGGTGCTGTATTTGTATATATTATTATTATTATGCATGAATTTATTATTACTGTAACTCAGTGTTATCTGAAAGTGAATTATTGTTTTGTTGAATTAGAGCCTGGGGCAGATTTATATCGGATTTTGAGAATGTCATGAACACATTACATCATGAAACTACAGGATTACGACCGGGAGAAATTTTATTAGGCAGAAGTAGTAAAAGTTTAATTGAAGAAAAACTAGAGTTTCCACCTTGTACAAGTTTGGGATTGGATCAAAAGAAAGAATTGGTGATAAAAAGGGCAAAGCAAAAAGCTGAATCTAGGTCTAAAAGACACAATAAAAATCTAAAAGTTTCAAAATTTAAAATTGGAGATTATGTTCTTTTAAAAACCCACGAAAAGTCTAGTGAACTAAACCATGAAATTTCCAAATTTAAATATATTTATAATGGACCATATATAATACAGAACATTCCACACGATACCTGATCTACCCGAAATCCAAAAGACCTTTAGGTGTAAGAAATATTGTGGACCTGAAACTGTATGTTCCTAGGAACGAGTAATTGTGCTGTATCTTATGCTGAACCCAAGTTATTCTAAATGTAACTAATCTTTGTAAATGTCTGTATACTCTTGAAAGTGTGCTAATGTAGTTATGTGAGTTTCAGATTACCAATTGTACTGTAACTGTAAAAATGTATGGAGAAAAGGACTGAAAAGAAAGGATAAATGCTATCAGCCAGATAAAAGATGGGACTGTCAAAAATGAAAATGGGCAGTGTATGAACCATAATATGAAGGACTGCCAAATACCAATGAGGGCAGATAAATAGTCGATGGAAAATTGTAAATGTAATCCAAGGGATGTGACAATATGAAGTGAAAAGGACTGCCCAAATCCGCATAATAGGCAGCAAATATGTGTAGTTAATTTTCTGAATATATGTGTGTGTTTTGTTTAGTAAGTAAGGAAATGGACTGCTATTCAAAGCAAGTAGCAACAAATTATCTTATAGTGTATACGAAATATGCATTTGTTTTTGTAGCTAAATGTTTGTATTCCATAATCTGAAATTATTTCTTTGAGAAAATTAGAAAAAATGATTAAATTACTATTTTAATAATGTTATGATGGGAAGTTGGACTGTGCAAAAGGCACTTGAGTAAACGACAAGTAATTATTCTTGATATGTTAAAAAAGTGTAAACCTATATACAGTGAGTAAAAGGAAATATGTAGTGTAAATCTCTTTGGACATTTAAGTAAAGATTCGGAACCACTGTATAATGGTAAGATTTAGTGTTCCCATAAAATTTAGACTTAAGAAAATATTTTGGAAACAGGGGCATGTGTAACAACAACAACTATACATATTATAAATTTTTTTGTTTCTGAATTTCGAGAGATTAATGTAAGCAATGTTTTGAATTTCTTTTTCTTTTTGTATCGTTATGTTAAAGAAACTATAAGCAACTTTTGAAATGAATATTATTATTATGTTAGATTTCAAGTAATGTGGTAATCAAAGGGAAGTTTACTTAATGTTGAAACTCTTGTAAGATGTGAAAATTGTATTTTATACGCCTGGTCCATATGTAGGAAAGGTATTAATATATGTTGAGTAGAAAACCTGTGGTGAATACCCTACCTGTAGGGGAGCGGGAAAAGGTGGAGGCAGGCGAGTGCGGGAAAACGCACACTGGCGCGGTTCGGCACAACGGGCTCAGTATTACAGTCGGAGTTGGGCATCGGTCAGAGGAACACGTACCGTATCGAGGAGGCTATCCAGGAAAAGTGGATTCCATTGAGCCTCGGATGTGCCGATTCCGACGACTACATGGCATGGCTATATTCTTAGGCACAAAATTGGAAAGATTACGATGCTAAGAAGAAGGAAAGTGCCGATGCAGTGAGAGCCTTAGCCGTGCTTGCATGTGTGCTGTGCTTCTCACTATCTCGCTGCCCGCCATCCGCCGCACTGACGTGCACAGCTCAAACATTCATTTCATCTTTAGAATTGTATCTGTGTGGACCAGTGTCGAAACTGTTTCTAACTGTTCAATAATAACGTGACTTTTACTAGAATTGCCTCAGCCATTACTTATCCTGATCACTGACCTAGACAGGGTCCTTACCACATATTGTGCAACCCGAGTATCCCGAACTGAAAGTTTAAAGTTAGTGTTAACGAGAATTATCAGCAGATAAATCTATGCTATAAAGAAGTTTAAAGTTCTGTGTGTTATTGCAAATGTTGATAAAGAACAAAAGTATGACTAAATTGGAAGAGAGTTTTTTTGAATTGAGTTAGCGATGTTATTTAATTAATTTGAGACAGAAATAATGACAGTTAAATAATTCAGAAGTAAGACAAAAGAGTAGTTATCCATAGATTGATAATTTTGAGTGTTAATTTACCTTCAGTACTTAATAGTTTCAGTGTAACGACCATAACAGTTTCAGGCCCCCCCCCCTTTTTTCTTGTCTGTTCTTTCAAATCTTGAAGGGTACTGATCAGATTTGAACAGCAAAGTTAAGTTCTATATTAAACCTAAGTGTATTAGTGTTTTTCCAATTTTAATAGTGACATTGTATGTGTGCTTTCAAAATTGCTAATTCTAGGGTAATCTATGCCCGATTTCAGTCTGATCAATATACAAAATGCAGTTAGTAGTAATCATTGCTGTGTGGTGTTGTGTAATCTTAGCTCGTCCAAATTAGTACAAAAGGAGAAAACTTTAGTTCAGTGGATTTTTCTGGTTCCAAACTTTGCCATAAAACGCAACATTACTACGTATTATTATGCTTGTTCATGCACCCACTTGTACAAGGAAAAACTCACTCAATGCCTAACTAGGCTGGCGACCGTATTATTAATCATTGGTAACCTCTGCTGTGTGTACTTCTTGTCCATGCGAACGAGTAATTATACTTTACATTTGCTTGACGCATCACTGTAGTTACTGACTGGATATAAGTCCGAATTGCTTCCAATTAGGTACACGCGGTCAACTTATGTACTAAAATCCTTGTTTATAAGGTGAAGCCCATGAACTTATTACAGTACAGGCTTTAAAGAGCTAACGTACGCCCGAGCGGGCAGTAGCGTTACAATGGGACTGTGCAGCTTCCGGATTTCATCAGCGAATTTAATAGCTTGCCCAGTGCATAGAATGACAAAGAAAGAATGTCTTTTGTAAGGGGATTTCTAAAACGAGACTCATATGGCTGGGCTGCAGATGTGGCTAAATCTTGAAGTTTATAGGAAGAATTCAAGTCATTATTTTTTGAACATTATTGGTATAAGGACAAACCACAAACTATACTGAGTGATTTTTGCCCAGGAGAAAGATATGATTCTATGAGCGGCACGATTAAAGGGCTTGCCAGAATTGGATTCACAAATTAAAATCTTTGGATAAGGAGTTGGACGTGAAGCCATAATTACGGGTTTACAATATAAGTTACCGCAAAAGGTAAGAGATTTCCTCGTACCTGCTCCCAAAAGCACAATTAATGAACTTTTAAATCATATAGGAAAGATAGAAAGGTTAAAACCTTTTGTTGAGGATAGGAGAAATTTTGATGAGAGAAACCAGAATTGGGGGGAGGAGGAGTATCGTGTAAATAGGATGAGCAGGTCGCACCCAGGTAGAAGGAACTGGAGTCAAAGAAATAACTGGATAAATAATGATAATTATAGACAGAGAGGTAGTAGAAAGAATTCCAGAGACGGGAGTGCATGGAATGATCAGCATCAGAACAAACCTTTGCTTAAATGACCATGACCAGAATCAGGATGATTCTGGTAATTTAACCGAAGATTTGCTCCAGTTAGGGCTCGAACCTGGGCAGGACATGGGAAAGAGCCACTTGTAAATAACAGTAATTTATTTACAGTCAGTGTACATACGGATAATAGTAATAAAGTAGATAGAGAGTGTTGTGGGTTGGCAGGAGAGCCAACACCGGTTTACTAGAGGAAGCCGAAAGGCACGCGTTTTAGCTCACGCAGGCTGGCGTGAGGTCTGGAACAGGACAAGGAAATTAGACTTAAGAAAAATTGACGTAGCTGGTGGAATACTTAACTTTAATCCATTAATGATGAGCGTCGCTCTTGACGGTACATTATTCATAATATCAATAGTAACTGGTAATGGCGCCTTGCTGGGTCGTAGCAATTGACGTAGCTGAAGGCTATACTAACTATCGTCTCGGCAAATGAGAGCGTATTTTGTCAGTGAACCATCGCTAGCAAAGTCGGTTGTACTACTGGGGCGAGTGCTAAAAAGTCTCTCTAGACCTGCCGTGTGGCGGCGCTCGGTCTGCAATCACTGATAGTGGCGACACGCGGGTCCGACGTATACTAACGGACCGCGGCCGATTTAAAGGCTACCACCTAGCAAGTGTGGTGTCTGGTGGTGACACCACAGAGAGTATAAGTCATGTTGTGTTGTAAGTGAAATTGCTCCAAGTAATGAGGATACTGAGGTAACGAAAGAAGTTGGCATTATGACGGAACTACTACATGAATAGAGAAGTGTTATAACCGTTCATCACATAGAGAACCATAGAGATAAAGAATTTCAAGTATCTTACATTTTGGGCTAATTTTGCAGATAGAGAGCAGTTGATTAACTATGTTTTTGAAGGATTGACAGTAGTTCTGGTTCAAACCACAGTTTGGATAGCGATGAACCTAGTAATTAGTCATGTAGTAATGAAGGTGAAGAGGATGAGCAGTTCTTTGAATTTGTGTTTCATTAGGAAGATAACATGATAAGTAAAGAAGGGATTAAGCAGATAAGTGGACAAGGTGGGATCGAATAAAATGCAGAAGCTAACGATGAATTGAACAATGAAGTAGAAGAAGATGTCTGTCACTTGAAAATAACTGAGAATAGATTTGGTGATCAAGTTGATAGTTTCGCTAGAGAGAAGATTAACGAAAATCTGTTATATGAAGAACAGTGGGTAAGTACTAGTGAGGTATGGCATCCTGTAGTTGTGGCTAGTGTGCTAGGCATATCTCTTAAATTTTTTCTGGACAGTGATAGTGAATTGAATGGTCTGTCACAGATGTTATTTGAGTCTTCTACAGCTGAAGAAGGAGTAGTAGTAATGCATTTGTAGGTATCCGAATTACAGGTGGAACTAGTAAAATATCAAAAGGTATCAAACAAGAAATATTACTGAGTGTAGAAATTTCGGGGCAGAAATTAGAGTGTAATTTTCTCGTGATACCTCATCTTACAATCGATGACCTGTTGGGGACTGAATTTTTGTCTAAGTAGAATGTAGATATTGATTTTTCTAGTGATAAACTTTGTTTTTTGTACAATAATAGTCCATATGAAGTGTCTTTTTTTGGAAAACATGGGTGTAAGATGTACATGAGGAGTAAGACTTTCCATTAAGATATCTGACTACTGGAAGACACTCCATAGAATCTGAAGAGGAAAGAATAAAACTGGAGATAAGGAAAAATGTTGAAGAAGTTGAAGGAATAGCGACTTACAGAATAGTAAGGCATTTTGAGACCAGCCTGAGATGGTATAAGACTTTGAATGTAAATTGATATTTAAAGAACACAAACTATTTTTTAAGAAACCGTATGTTATATTGTTTGCTAATAGAGAAGGAGTATGAATGGAGATTAGAAAGGTGAGACGATGGTGGATTATTGAAAAGTTTGATAACAGGTACAGTAAGCCCTTGGTGCTTATAAGAAAAAAGAATGGGGGCGTCACGGTTCTCCTGGATACCGCAAAATTGAATGAATTTTTTTTAAAGAGTGTGACAGATCGGCACACATAGATGAATTCTTATAAGAATTCCATGGATGTAGATTACTCACTTGTTTTTGTGCAACTTGTGGGTATTGGAATATCAGGATGGCAAACGACTCTAAGCCTTGTACAGCCTTATTACATTAAGGTAATTGCTATCAATATTGTGTAGTGCCTCTCAAGTTAAACATATCAATTTGTATGTTAATTAGGGCAATTGATAAAGTGTTAGGGGATAAATTAACTAACAAAATAACTGTTTATGTTATGATATCCTGGCAGCGATTTCTGACTGTTCGGAGGATTTCAAAATTTTGTGTGACGTCTTTAAAGCTATGTACAAAAGGGAAAAGAAATTGAAAGTAGATAAATCTGAAATTGGTTAAAAAGAAATTGCCATTTTGGGTCACAAAGTTAATGGAGAGGGTGTACACCCAGATTCAGAAAAACTTAGTTGTTTTATTGACTCTCCGTCACTAAGAAGTAAGAATGTTTTGAAACCTCTATTTGGCCTTTTTGGCTATTATAGAAAATTTGTAACAGATCAGTCTTCCAACCATTCTTGTCTGGGAAATTTATTGAAAAAGAATTTAGCAAGAAATAGAAGTAAAGAGTGTTAGGAGGCTTTTCAAAATTTAAAGAAAGTATTGGGTGAAACCAAATTCCTTTATCATTCTGACTTTTCATTACCTTTCTGTATGAGCACTGACTTGAGTTTTTGTGGCCTAGAGGTCGAAAGTTTTCACTTAGTAACATCTGAACATGGAACTAAACACAGTAACGCTGCATTTGCAATGAGAATTTTACATGCACATGGAAAGAGCTACTACATTACAGAACTGGAAGTATTGACAACTGTTTTTGGGTTTCAAAAGTGTAAGTATTATGTTTTGGGACACAATACTGTAGTATATACAGATATCAAAGCCTTGATTTTTCTACAGCAGTTGTAATGGTACTTGAATTACGCAACCATTACGGCACCTCACCTGAACCTCTCGATACCAACAATATTCTACTGTGTTTCTGTAAAGTAGTTAACATACTTCTGAGACAACATTCAGATTTGATTTCATTAATGTAGAGGTACTTTGATACATCGATGTGTTTATATTGCAATGATATTATTCTTATGTGTATTCTTCCTTTTGTCACAATGATCTTTGACGTACTTGTAACTCTGATTTTTGGGCGCGTAAGCGATTATTAGTTAGTTAGAGAGTTAGAGAGTCGGACCTTTAGAAAGTCAAGTCTTGGACATCATGTTGGAAAGACGCATATTGCAGTAAGCTTATAAAATGTGAACTTTAACAGTGAGGAAGATGTTTTCCAGTATGTTTTGTATTGTGAAGTGATGTTTTGTGTGCTACGTGATATTGCAGCGAAAGTAATAAAAAAGAATTGTAATTTAAATTCGGAGTGCTGATTAATTTTTTACATCACCATTGCGCTAAGTTTGAAAGGTTTAATCTTCAAGAATGGTTTGTGAAGCGCATCTATAAAACTTTTGAATATAGCAGAATAAAACCTAGGCCTCTTTGCATCTGAGCTTGGAATCATCACCACCTAGATTTTCGACGATTGAGCCGTTTACAAAGAGACCAGCGTGGGAAATACGAAAAGATGAGTGCCTAGTTGATTTCTTATTACATGAAATGACTTTATTAACTGTGCTCTAATGACACCTGCCTCATAATAACTTTCTTGATGCCCGAAAATGCAGTATTTAGCAGCGTGAGCAACACCACAATCATTATTAAATTTTGACCTTTGTTGTGGTAGGGTTATTAGACAGTGTAGACTGAAACATCGGAGTCCGACAATATGCGCCTTATATCTGCAACAGTTTGATTTAAAGATTCGTTATTTCGAAGAAAAGGACAACATTATAGCTGATACTCGTTCTAGGATGCCAGCAAGTAGGAAAGATAGTATCAACCATGAAGAAGATGGGGGACACATCAGGCTGTTTTGTATGTAATGGGTAAAAGAGGAAAGAGAAATTATAAAAAAAATTGTAAAAGACAGAACGAAGATCTAAATTTAAGTTTAATCAAACAATATTACAACTCTCATAACGAAGCAAACGTAAAACAGTACTGGTGCAGTACTATACCACATACAAAGGTGTACTACTTAGAAGGAAAACAGCATGTAGATAAGTTGCCTGACTACCCTCAGAATAGCTATGGACATTATGGGAAGAGGAAGACTGTAGCTAAGAATCAGGAGACTGCAGCATTTAACAACTTGTGGAGAAGAGTTAACAGAGGTTAGAAGTGTGTGATAAATGGGAAAGGGTAAAGACCAGTGGTTTACCATCTAAAGCGTTAATGCAATCTGTTTTGGCTGACAAACCGAGGGAACTAATCGCTGTGGACCTCCTGGTGCCAGTCACGGTGTTCACAGTGGCTTGCAGACATATTTTAGTGGTTCGAGACACCTTTAACACTAAAGCCATAGTTGAGAAATTAGAGGCTGACTAATTCAGCATGTGGGCACACCAAAATCATTATTGTCAAATAATGAGCCACAGTTTGTTTCGGAAAGAAAGGTGTGTAGGTGGTTTCGGAAAAGAGACAACATTTTTTGGAATTATGGAACTTGAATTTCGCTATTAAACTAGAAAACAGGCTGGAACCTGAATAGAGAATTCATGTAAGTGGTCTGCTAACGTTTGGCAGAAACACCACCAAGCGTGAGGTGACTTACCCAAGCTACGTGTTCCCGTTGTTGTTTTCTGGGACCCTCAATTCTACCAGTGTCCTGTTTGTGATCTTCTATTTTTTTCATCGTTATCTATTCGGGTTCAACCCCAAAAATTTTGGTGGTACATACCTTCAGTAACAGGGATTCTGCTCCCTAAAAATGACTGGCTCTGCTCCACAAACGTCAGGTGTTCTGCTCCCCAAAAGTCAGGATTCTGTTTCCCAATAGTTAGCTGTCTTGTTGTAAAGTTGCAGAATCTCTTGGCTGGCGAATATCCTGCCATGCTCCATTTTGCAGTTTGCCTCCTTTGAAAAATTGTCACACTTTCTTTTCTTTTTTTTTTCAATTTGCGTCCTTGAAGAAATTGTCATACCCTGTTTTCAATAGCTGGCTCGTTTGTTTGTTCAGGAGCTGAGATACGTTTTTGTGTGGCATATTTTCATATCTAGTGGATAGAAGAATCATTACACTTCGATACAACTATGAGAGTTTGGTGGATAGATAGGTGATAACAATTTGCTCTATGGGGCATCAGTGATGGAGTAAGATCTGTAGTAATCGGAAAGCATGTATTTTGTAAAGAATTTGTATAGCAACAGTAATGAAATGAGAGAATAACATCTAGAGTGTATCTACAGCATTAAATAAAATGTTTATCCTCCGAGTAAACGTCTGTGAAAGTTAATATTCGTCAAAGTGTGTCATAATGTACATATCTTAAGATTTAGTGAATGGAAAGAGAAAATTTTTGAAAATGCAGTTGCCTATAATAGTGTTTTGAATATAATGAGAAACGGAGTCTGCTACAAGTTGTGCATTACAGTGATGAGTAATATGATGGTGTACAGTTAGTTAATGAGGCGGTAAATAATGAGTGTCTGATAAGTGATGCAGAGTGAAGTGCCTGTAAATAACATTATCGTAATTTACTGTGGAGTGTCATTCTTTTCCGTATTTTGGCGAAAAATAAGGCGGGTGTTTTCTTTCTTGTTTAATGAAGTGAGGTAATAGTGAAGTAAAGTGTTACGTAATGAGATAACAATGTGCGTGCCGCGTAGCCGCCAACGCGATAGTTTCAGAAGTAGGATGGAAACAGACAAAGCAAGTTGAGCATCCAATCTTATCTGCTATGTTTTACTGTCGCTCAAGATTTTCTGTTCCCCCCCCCCCCCCCCCCCGAATTATGATAATGCCAACTGCGTTGTCGCAGTGGTAACTCCGGTTGCCGTCAAATCACTGAAGTTAAGCGCTGTCGAGCTTGGCTAACACTTAGATGGGTAACCATCCAGTCTGCCGAATGCTGTTGGGAAATGGGTGCTAATTGAGGAGCTACTTGATTGAGAAGTAGCAGCTCCGGTCACGAAAACTGACAACGGATACTAGAGCGGTGTACTAACCACATGTGGCCGGCCGCGGTGGTCTCGCGGTTCTAGGCGCGCAGTCGGGAACCGCGCGACTGCTACGGTCGCAGGTTCGAATCCTGCCTCGGGCATGGGTGTGTGTGATGTCCTTAGGTTAGTTAGGTTTAAGTAGTTCTAAGTTCTAGGGGACTTATGACCTAAGATGTTGAGTCCCATAGTGCTCAGAGCCATTTGAACCATTTGAACTAACCACATGTCCCTCCACATCCGTACCCATGACGCCAGTAGGCTGGGGATGACACGGCGGACGGTCAGTGTCCTTTGGCCTTCCTAGGCTCTTACAGACGGAGTTTAGTTTAGAGTTTAGGTACGATAATGACAATATGATAGTGTACCCAGTACCCAGTGTGTGTCTAGCAATTTCAGATTCATAAATAAGCTTAGTCTCATTGCATTTCATTATTTATTACATACTATTGCAGTGATCGAATTAGCTTACTCAGAGAGTTCGTTAATTAAGAAATAATGTTCATAGAGAAGGTTAATACAATACACCTTTACGTATTTAGTGCGGAGCTGGAAACATGTTATGGTATATTAACGTCTATCATTTAAAAGGAAGTATCCCCAGATTTTCCGTAAGGTATCTAAAATTGTCTGATTATCTTCCAAATGAATTAGTGTTAAAGCGTAAGAACATTGTTAACTTCAATTGGATGTTATGTCAAAATTACTGTTACATTCTGAACTTCAGCATTATAATTTTGTTGATATAATTTTTACGTTCCATTTGACGTTCAGAATTTGTTAATTAACTTACTAATTACAAAGTTCAATATTTTGAGGGTAATAAAATATTTTATTTAATGTAATGTGGAATGTATTGTTCTTATGCGAAACTTATAGACCAAGTACGTATCAGATCAGGCGCTATGCGGCTGAGTGTAGACAGAGCAACACCTATGTCTCCTGACGTGAGCATTGTACCGTAGACCGATAACTAACATTTTGAAATATACGCACATATTGCATACAGTTCGTTTACTTCAGTGGTGGGTTTAATTCTTCATTTCTTTTACAGTAATTACTAATTAGTTCCAGGTGAGAACTTACGAGAGTAATTATTGGCTCCTCTGAACCATGACTGGTTAGCAGGTCACTGTTGACGGACTTATTGGTTATTTTTGTGCCCTACCTTAATTGTTTCGAGTTCCTTAAGTGTGTATGAGGACAGTGATACGGTGAACTGATACGTTAAATTTTTGCCACATGTGAAACGCAATGTACCACTGGGCTGCGTTGTGTGATTACTGCACTAGGACAATTTAACAACCCATGAAGTAGTGTAGTAGGTGAAAATTTGCTCTCCTCTAATTCGAACTGTATGTGAGACCAGAAACTGGCCATATTAGTGAATATTTTACATAAGAGTGTAATTAAAGTGATTTAAATCTACCCCTTGTGCTGGCCGCATTATCGCTATAGACTGTTTTCGAGCCAGTGGAGCATCCGAGAAGAACGGAAGAGGTTTATGCAAAAGAAAACGTTTTTTTTTCAAAACACACATCGAAATCACCCTGATGGTAGTGTTCGGGGGCGGTCACCGAAATCAAGCATTGGGACTCACCACAATCAACACCGTATGGAGCATAAAACTACATTACCATACAAGTGACTCATTTTCCAGAAAAGTCGAAGTCTAGTCATATTATCTGTATTGTGCATTCATTTTTACAGCACTCAAATAACGTTTGAACATCAACATCAACCGTTAGAACAGAAAGGTTTACATTAACGTCATAAATAAAATTTAAAATTTAATGTGTCGGTTCTTAATTGCGAAAAAAGTCTCACTTGATATTTGTCGATTACAGCGCCATCTACCGCGAGTACAAAACACTTCTGTATATTTTTCGATTCAACTAGCTAGCCAAAAGTAGACACATAACGAGGCCCTTTCCAAAGTCTGTCAGGTGCTGATAACGCTGTCCAAACGAGTACGAACTGTCCTCATGTCCTTCAAAAAATCATTCAACGTATAACGCTGTTCAAGCCCTTTACATATTCTAACAGGCCTGGTAAGGTCACTAAAGACGAACAATACTGATGCACTCCAGTGGCCGTTCTATCCGTCGCAGAAAATTGAAACTCTCATCGTTTTCATTCCTGCTGATGGAACATACACGTACGAAGCTACATTGACATCCAACCATGTCTTCGGGGTGCTTCACTTTTTCGTCAGGCAGTGTGTTTAGACGTGCACTGAAATATACACTGACGCGCCATGTAAACTGGTAGAGGCATGCGTATTCAAATAGAGAGATACGGAAACAGGCAGAATACAGCGCTGCGGTCGGCAACGTCTCTATGAGGGCAATAGTACACTATTGCGGCCACGACCACGACCAACGGCTGGCCGAGGCCGCAGCTACTGCAACCACGACTGCGGCTGGCCGACACGGCTGGCAGACGGTTGACCGCAACTTAGTCTCACGATGAAGATTATGGAGATAGCAACGGCTGTGTACCTCTGGCAACGTCAGAAAGAAGAAAAGACACTGGGTACATCCTATTTTGCAATCCCGCTCTACAAACGGAATGTTTGTTACTTTTTTTGTGAACTTCGTGAACACAAAGACAAATTCTTCACTTTCACTAGAATCTCTATAAAAACTTTTCATGAAATATTAAAGAAATTGGAGACAGCATAAGAGGTGCAGACACAGCAATACGACAATGCATAGAAATGAAGAGAAACTGCTAACCTCATAAAGGTAAGTTTTATTAAAGAAAATTTTTACCAATAATGAATGTGTTAATGTTACATTATGTAGTAAGTAAAATTAACTTGACTATTCATCGAAACACGTACGCAGAGGTGATGTAACACGATTATCGATACTACCGTCATCGGTGGTTTCCTGTGGAAACTGTGCTGAATTATTACTTAGTGAAGAAGAGGAAGAAGAACTAGATTGCGTGAGATAGGTTTCCTGATAATATCCTGTTCCATCACAAGATACGATGTAGAGAGAGGCTGGTGTTGTCAGAAATATCCGGCTGATGATTGTGGACGGTGTACGCTAGGTAATGCTGGTAGAAAGATGTGTTTGGACAGTAAGGATGCGGTTGAGCTGCTTCAATAATATTTAAGACTCGTCGTTTTACAGACAACTTCAGGTGCTGCGGTATTTTTTTGGAGTCGCTGACCAAAGACAAGAAAAAAGGCCTGTTCGCGTCTGTCATCATTTGTGTGTCCAGTTGCTGCCTGGCTTCTGCTTATTTTTGCAGAACATCGCTTAGTTGTCTTCCAGTTTCGTCGTCTGCTTTCCCTTTTCTTACCGAGCACCCTAGCTTGGTATGGTGCACTTGGAACTTGACTTCCTGCTGTGGCCTGATGCTCAGAATTGTCAGGTGAAACGCTGCTATTTGTATGCGACGGTGGAGTGGTAACAGTTAGAAATGATAGGAAATTAAAATACAGATATGGACGGTTAATCTCCGTTTTTCTTGGCTGTATGAATCTTTAATGTTACGCCATTATTTCAGTAACGATACACCTGTAAAAATGAAATATTGTCTTAGCTACCAATAATGTCTAGTCTTTGTAAACGGAAGCTACAAGTTGTGATATGTTCGATGAGTTTCCGCATACGATATGTGGTAGGAACTGATGGGACGTACATTAATTTAAAGAAAATGATTTGAACAATTCTGTTTGTTATATTATCTTGGAAAAATATTCCAAGACATTTTGTTCAGAGAAGGTTGCCTTAAAACTAACTTATCTCTCAAAAGTGTGAAATAATTTAGTAATTTCTCCCTCTCAGATATCTGGGAACTGAAAATTCGTTCGTTGATTTGCATCATGCTTTTCGACTTTGAGTAACTACAATCAGAGAAATTGTAAGAAGAGTATGTTTCTCAATCTGGATTATCTTAAAAGATGAATGTTTGTCAGAATAGACGAAAAACGACTGGCTGCAAATAGCAAAAAGTTTTGAAACTAAGGCAAATTTTTCTAATTGTCTCGGCGCCGTTGATGGAAAGCGTATGCGACTGGAGAAACCAGTGAACAGTGCATCAGTGTTCTTCAACCATAAGAAATATTTCTCTATTGTATTAATGGCTGTTTGTGATGCAAACTAATAACTTGGACATTCCGTAAGACAAATACATTTCAGAAATAAGCAAAACGACAGTGCCGTACGTATTTATTGCTGACGACGCGATTTCGCAGTTTTACAGAATTATCTGTGCATACGTAAATCTGCGACCGAAAAATGTTTCCAACTATCGTCCTTCTCGAGCAAACGTTTCGTAGAGTGCTCGTTCAGGACAATGGCAAATAAGCGGAGGATGTTTCACAGACCCCTGAACGTGGACGTTGATTTCGATATAAACATTGTTAAGGCATGTTGTGTTCTACACATCTATGTACGAAAGAGTGATGGTATTCAATATTTAGATGCACTGTACGGATATCCTTCAGTTCATGAGGATATTCCACAACGAATACGTAGGCATGCATCCAGTTCACACTACAGAAACGTTTTTGCCGATTACTTTGTACATGAAGGCGCTTTCCCATGGCAGTTGGATTACATTCACCGAAGTCTCAATTATATGTGCATGTTGTGTTAATAAAGAAAGATAAAAGTAATAGAACTTACACAACGTGTTTTGTTCCTGAGGTGCGGCATACTCTCTACCCCCGAACATGATAGTCACTTCCTTCCACATTCTATTTTTCACATTTTTGTCATCAGATTCTTCAGATGACAAATCCCACAAAGCAGGCTTCTCCCTTAAGTTTATAATAAATTTCTCCGTATCAGAGTCCATGATGACAGAAAGATCTTTCTCCAGACACACAGCAGCAGACAAATAATAAAATGTAAAGTATCTCCACAGCTGGAACCGCTTTGACGGCTGGCCGCACACTGGCAGTGCAACGCTTTGGCCGCAGCGGCGGGTTTGTCGGAAGCTTGTCGCATGATAAAGTGCTGGCCGCACGGGCGGCTGGCCGCAGCCGGCTGTGTGCGCGTTGCGCGGCACCATTCCGTGCAAACCTAGCCACATCCGTCGAGCCACAAGTCTGGTGCACTATCGCTCGAAGACAATAAGTGTCTGGCCCAGTTGTTAAATTGGTTACTGCTGCTACAATGACAGATTATCAAAATTTAAGTGAGTTTGAACGTGGTGTTGTAGTGGGTGCCTGAGCGATGGGACACAGCGTCTCCGAGGCAGCGATGAAGTGGGGATTTTCCCGTACGACCGTTTCACGAGTGGTTCAAAATGTTTCAGATGGCTCTAAGCACTATGAGACTTAACATCTGAGGTCATCACCCCCCTAGACTTAGAACTACTTAAACCTAACCAACCGAAGGACATCACACACTTTGACGCCCGAGGCAGGATTCGAACCTGCGACCGTAGCAGCAGCGCGTTTCCGGACTGGAGCGCCTTGAACCGCTCGGTTTCACGGATGTACCGTGAATATCAGGAATCCTATCAAACATCAAATCTCCGACATCTCTGCGGCCGGAGAAAGATCCTGCAACAACGGGTCCAACGACGATTGAAGATAATCGTTCAACGCCATATGAATCCATGGACGCATGTCAGCAAGGGACTTTTCAAGCAAGTGGAGGCTCTGTAATGGTGTGAACCGTGTGGAGTTGAAGTGACATGGGACCTCTGATACGTCTAGATAGAATCTGACAGGTGACATGTACGTAAGCTTCCTGTCTGATCATCTGCATCCATTCATCTCCATTGTGCATTCCGACGGATTTGGTCAATTCCAGCAGGACAATGTGGCACCACACACGTCGATAATTGCTACAGAGTGGTTCCAGGAACACCCTTTTGAGTTTAAACACTTCCGCTGGCCACCAGACTCTTCAGACAACACTATTGAGCATAGCTAGGATACCTTTCAACGTGCTGTTGGGATGATATCTCCACCTCCTCGTACTCATAGAGATTTATGGAGACGCGAGCTGGATTCATGGTGTCAGTTCCCTCCAGCACTACTTCAGACATTAGTCGAGTCCATGCCATATTGTATTGCGACACTTCTGCGTGCTCGCGGGGAACCTACACGATATTAGGTACGTGTACCAGTTTCTTTGGCAGTCCAGTGCATATGAATTGCGTTCAGCGTACTGGTGATTCATGATGAGCAACTTTCCGTTTCCGTCAGTTACTTTTCTGCCAAACTTGCGAGATTTGAAGAGCAGATGTCTGAGATCGTTAAGCATTTTAAAATGTCTTATGAAAAGGGCTAGGGAAGCAGAGAGAACAGGCCTGTTCCATGAGGATGGAAGCTGCAGTAATGAATTAAACTTTTTGCCATGGCAGAAATATTAATTCATTACTTCAGCTTCTATACTTGTCGAAGAATAAGTTGAGACTCACATGTCATCTGGAAAATGTATTTCCAACAGATCAATAGATGTTTATTCCAGTTTTAGCGAATCTTTGTATGGTGTCGGTTTGACTATGTAGGTTTGGTGTATGCGTCGGCGAGAGAATCATATGTCAAAATATTAACTGCCGTCCACAGTGAGGTAATTAGCGTGACAAACGAAGCATTTAGGACCAAATGTATTCTCAGCCTCTGTACCGAGGCTGGAGGGCAGCCGTTTTACATGAGGCGCCAACTCCTCATGTTGTGACACCGGTTGCTGACCCGCCTTTCAGATGATTGGTTAACATCCGTTGGCGACCAATGATACATTTTGGGATACGTGAAAAACATTTTCTTTTATAAAGGTATGAGGCAGATACAGATATTACACGCCAAGATTGGGTAAAATCTGTTTGCATTTATTAAGAGTCTAGAATTATTTTATAACTATGACAAGAACGCAATGAAAATAGTATTATTACACAGTGGTCTGCAAAACCTATGGACGCAAGTGACATTCGCATGAAGTTTGACTGTCAAGTAACGTAGCTCGCTCAGACTCGTACCATACATAGAAAGAACTGCTACAGTACAGTGCAAAAAGTAAGTAAATAAAACCTGCAATGTCACTTTTATTCAGATAATAATTACACTGAACTCACCACGATTGATGAATGGTTCCCTGGACATTACCTTGTTAGGGTACGATCATCAGGGACGACAGTGCATGCTCTACAACGTGCTTTGGTGCTGGCCTCGACGTCGGTAAGGAATTCTTGCGGTAAGGCTTTGCATTCCTCCACCAGCTCTTTTGAGAACTCCTCAAATGTCGCTGTTGTATGTGCATATGCTGCAATACTTCTCCCTAACAAGTAATCGATGAACGGATCGTCAATATTCCTTCGTGCATTACGTGTTCCCATCTGTCGCCATACAGGGGTACTTCCGCCATTGTCGAATATGATCGGTTTGGTGGTCCAAATGTTATGGAGCAGGGATGCATAATGTTGAATGGACATACTGACCTCCAAATCTTTGAACACAGCACACTTACCAGCCGCCGGCTGCGATGGCCGAGCGGTTTTAGGCGCTTTAATCTGGAAGCGCGCGACTGCTACGGTAGCAGGTTCGAATCCTGCCTCGGGCATGGATGTGTGTGATGTCCTTAGGTTAGTTAGGTTTAAGTAGTTCTAAGTTATAGGGGACTGATGACCTCAGATGTTATGTCCCATAGTGCACAGAGCCATTTGAACTTACCAGCCAGTGTTATTGTGACACTGCATTCCTTCCTCATGTGCGTCATTTCAGGGGTGCATTCGCCCCTGACTTAATTTTTATGGATGACAATGCACGACAGCATGAGACACGGCATTTGGAGATGTTCTTGGAATGTGACCATATTCGACGAATGCACTCTCCTGCCCGTTCCCCCCGACTTTAATCCGGTCGAGCACGTGTGGAATATGTGGGTGAAAGGCAATGCAGCAAGTTCGCATGCACCAACGACCACCCAGCAGTTGTCAATCGCGCTGATGAAGGAATGGCAGTCCGTAACAGATGATCTCCTTATCAGTATTGTAGCCAGCGTGGGAGAACGTTGCGCAGCGTGCACTGTCATCCATGGTGATAACACACCCTATTAAGAATCATGTCCCGCCTTCTGTAATTTCCAGGGGATCATGATAAATCGCGTACACATCAGTATAAATATTGTATTAGAATAAAAATGTTATTTCTCCCAGTCTCATAGTATATTACTTTCAGTTACCTTTTGCACAGTGCTGCAGCACATCTTCTGCATATCGTCCTAGTTTCATCTAGCTGTACTACATTATAGTGGCACATCATGCGAAAGTTACTTCCGACATTAAGTTTTGTACATCACTGTATTTTAGGTACTAGCCACAATTTTACAGTATTTTATACACATGGATCGAAGCAAAGTGAGACCATTGGCTGGTCAGTAGTTGTCATTGAGTATGTCTTAGGTATCGACACCTCGATCAGTTTTCAGGTGTATGCGATCCTGAAATCCTGGAACAGATGAGACGTCATGAGAGTAAACATTTTTCTGATCTCCTCCTAATTCTGCAGTGTCTCTCAGCCACTGAAGTAAATGTGCTCGGCACAGAAAAGTAGTCCAAATCATTCGGGGAAAATTACTGCTCTTGCAGCAAAAGCGGATGCATGGACTGAATAATTCTGTTGGGTGCCATGCAGGCACGAATTAAAAAAAAAAAAAGAAATATTAAATGTTGCAGGCAAGAAGGCTTGCTGGGAAATCAGTTAGACAAAATTTTCCGTTCCATTGCATGCTATCAAGACTTTGTTGAGCCAAAAACCTTCACAACCGTGGGAGGAGGAACAGAAAGACGCAACGAAGCAACCGTGACCAGCCTCTGAATAGAATTTAGTCCATTAACGCATGGCTTCATATCCTAGTAGGAGGGTCACCCAAACTGTGGTATCTGTGGCGTAACAATCACCACACATCACATTTTAATAGAGTGTATTTTATACTCCGACGAGAGAATTTAAGTGAAGAGTTGCCCCCTGTTCTAGCTCACTATGAGAACACCAACCAAGTTTTTAGGCTCGAAGTTTTAGAGCGTCGCTGTGAGCTGGCTCGAAATTTTTTAATAACTTGCCTGCAACATATATCTGCCATAATATCTTTATCACTTCTTTACTTAGATGTACCCCTATTTTACGCTAAACTCTTGGCCTTGGCACAGGAATAATTTTTATTGCATGTGTGCGTGTATGTATGTGTGTGTGTGTGTGTGTGTGTGTGTGTGTGTATGTGCGTCCGTGCATGCCATTTTGTGTGTACGTGTCCTTGTGTACGTGCAATCAATGGGACTTCAAGGAAATTGTTGTACTCTTTCTTCAGTATAGGATTTTTTCTCAATTTTCCTTGATGGCTCAGTAGGTAAGTGACAGAAACGAGTTCAAATACCTGTGTTTCGATCTCCGGTCAGTTCTCGGATTTTAATCTGTCACTTACAATTACCATCACTTCTGGCAGTGTTTGATAATGTGAAATACGCCGACTTGCGAGGGTCGGCGTCGACATTAAACTATCGGGTCATATGCAACTCGCTGCGTAAGGTAATTGAAAGATCAGAAGAAGGTAATGTGATATCGCCTGTAACAGACCCTTGTCCAATTAAATACTGTGGTGTTCAGAACAACCTTCGGCAGATGACAGCTTGCTTATTACGTTCTACTAGACTTCTTTAAAACTCTTACCCATTTTAACAACGCTTGTATCATCACATTTTAGTGTTGCCACTGAGCACCTCGACGTTGATCACCCTGGCAATTTTATCATCATCATCAGCCCATGTTTCCTGCTGAGACTTATCTGATAACGATCTAGGGTATCCGAAATCCTTTTATGGAAGGTGATTTACACGTAAGCAGATATCGAAGTCGAGCCGGCTCACAGATCGACATGTCAAATTATGAAAAGTACAGACAGTTCCTTTCTTTTATACTCTAGAGATGAATAGAGAGCATTCGGAAGAAAAATGGCTCAAATTCCCTCCCAGTAATTCCAGATTTAGATTTTCCGTGATTTCCGCTAATCGCTTACGGGCAATGCTGTTGTGCTAGCGTTCATAGGGGAACGGATCCTTTTCCTAATCGAACTTGTGCTCCCTCTCTGATCACCTATTCATCAACGGAACGTAAAACTCCCATCATCTTCCTATTACTATGAGCCACTAACATCTTCAAAATAGACAATATTGTCTCACTTTGAAATAATGAGAAAGTAAACTTGCATATCGCTGTATACAACCTAATACTATAAATGTAATTCAATGTCCACCGAGTAACGTTATTTGAATTTGCAGATCTAACGTCATGCCGACTAAGCTGAGAACACGGAACGACTGGTGCATTTCCTACCACAGCTTACAGTTTGCCACTTCAGCACAAAAGCTAGCCGACGTGGTATCATAGTTTTACGGTCGAATCTGTTCCACCTGACAGAACTCGAGTACATGGATATGTGAACAGAGGTTGTAAAAAAGAGAAGCAGCACTCTGCTCTTTTCACAGATATTTTATCGTCTGTCGATAATAAGGGATTTTGTCACACAAACACCGTGCAAATTTTATTCGTACTAGACAGGAAAGAGTTTTGAGACGATGCATGGCTACAGCGGTCGTTGGCTCAGTACCTTGAGGGAGTTATCACCTGATAAGACTACGGAAATTTCCCGCTTCTTTTTATGACTTTTCAGCGTAAAAAAATTAAAAGAACTCTTCAGAAGTTGGTATCGTGTTATACTGCATGCCATCAGCGTCTACTTTGACCATAGATAAGGCAAGTAATTAATTTAAGATCGAAAACCCAACTCCCCACGGGGTATTATGGGGATCGCTGCACCAAATGTGCCATACACTAGGAATGTATTTATTCTGATCCAAAGAAGCATACTACTGGATAACAGCAGGTGTTATTATGTCAGCTGTTAACTGGTCATTTTGCGATAAATTAACCTGACTAACCACAGTTTTGTACTTACATTCTTATTTATCTTTATGTCCGTTGACGAGCTTTTCTGGCATTGAAGCATTAGAGTAAATCGCAAAAAGTACATCGAAAACATTTCCTATAAAATGTTGTGTTTATTGCTCTAATTTCATTAAAACTGCAGTTAAGAGTAGATCTGTGGTCAGGTATAGTCACCAGGTAGCGAGAAGTCGTTAAAGATTGGTTGTGGTATGGAATCCGCCTGCTTAGCTGAGAGGTAAAGTGTTTGCTTATCATGCAGCGGGCCCAGGTTCGGTTCCCGACCTTGTAGAGTTTCTACGTTCGTGGACTGAGTTTTCTGTTGTTCTCATCATGATCTCATCATCACTGACGCTCAAGCTGCCCAATGTGGCGTCACCTGCACCCGGCGGCCGAACTTTCTCGGATGGGACCTCCTGGCCAACAATGCCACACGATCATTTCATTTCTTTTTTTCTTTCTTGTAGTGAGAGTACTGTTGTAAGGTTGGGGTCATGTGTTGGTACAAGCCCGGTGGAATAGTAGGACTCATCATCAGGGACGAATATGTAGGCCAGTGTTGTCAAAGCTGCTGCAAATGCAGCAATCCGATGGTGCACGCTGTGGGAGAGGAGAGGGGCGAGGAAAGTAGGAAGTTCATACAGGATTCGAATGGTGGGGTGAAGAGGGGTGGGGGCTGACACAAATACTAAAGACGAAGTGAAGTATATTTTGTTCGAGCATTTGGGGTAAGTGGTAAATTTTTTTCTTTTTTTGCTTTTTGTTGTACTGTTACTAAGGGCCGTTTGCACGTTAGTTTGTGGTTAAAGGTTATTCTGAGGTATTTTAGTGTATTAGTCAAGTGAATAGGACTGTTATAAGTCGACAGATAGATCTCATGGGGTGGAAGCTTCGAGTGCAAGCTGCTGTTCTCCGTGCTCATGGACAGATGTGTATAGATGCTGAAGGTATTCAGTATGGCACTTTGAACATCCAAACATACAAAATCCTCCCACATTACGGCGAATCGCTGAAGGCAGTGTTGAGTTTGTCTGAACAGTAACAGACTAACCATAGTACGGCTAAGGTGACGCCCACTAACTCAAACCTGTACTACGAAAAACATTAAGACTGTGAGAGATTTTAGTATTCATTATACATTTCATTAACGTTGATATCCGTTTCATTCGCTAATGTATAAGCCAGTGTGTTGCAGAGTGTGCCATGCTAAGAGAAGATGACCGTCCTTGTTGGCTACCTTCATACACGAAACAGTGAAGTTCGTAGCACAGCTATAGCGCTTCAGCGTAGTGGCCCTAAATGCAAGTCATACGCGAGCGTTAGGGTACGCTCTTCCTAGTAGTCTACTTAACTGAGATAATAACGTTCCAAAGAAACTGCCCTTAAAATGTTAACTGTAAGCATGAAAGGTGATTCCGTAATGATGTTACAAACTTTAAGGACGATGGCGACGGATAAATGTATCTACTTGATACATGGTGCAGTAATGACCGAGTCTAAAGTCAGAATCGAAAATCTTTTCGATACCGCTGACGGTGGAATACATGTATCGGTACTGTTATTGCTAAAATTGTAGAATAGTCAGTACCGACGAGTACTTAGGTGTAGAGGTTGGGGTAATAATCCACTTAATCCAGTACAGAGGGCGTACGGTGTACTGAAATGAGCAATCTGGTGCACATTGTCCGTACTGTCGTAGACTGCTGTCTTTATTAACAGGTTGAAGTATTAACGTCGATCAGCTCTACCCAACTGGAGTTGTACCCAGTGATGGTACCTGAAGACATGATTTTCGTGGGTGAGCAAGTAAATGGAAGCAAAAGAGAATCGGAAAGGTTGTACAAGACCCAATATCCGCTTGAAGACATCCGGGTCACATCATGTTTCCAAGACTGTTCCAACGATTATATGAAACAGATCAGTCAGTAGCACAGCGACCAAGGAAGACAACGAGCTACACGAACTCCCAAGTTGGAAAATTCAGTAGAAATAAATGGTTGTAGCTCCGTCATAGGTTGCATTGAGGAGTATCTGCCTCTGCAGTAAACAAAGCGGTATATGGACAACATAACGACAGCAAAATATACCGCTGTTAACCTGGATAATAAATTGGCTGAAATGTTATTTACTGCACTGCGAGGAGCTGGAGGTGTTCTGCCCTCTACGATTCTTTCCCATGAGTGTGATCTTCCAAAGGCAGAAGGGAAAATTTACGTCATAGCAAGCATACGAGAACTACAACTGCGGTATGAGCGCTACTTTTGGCCAATAGCTGGTCAAAATAACTTGATTTTGCTTGAATCCAGGTCTGGATATAAAAATCATACTACTTTGGAGCAAAATATCCCTTCTGAAAAGTGTAAGACATTGCAGTTCACACCACCTGGAAGCAATGTAAAAAATCAACCTTTAGATGTTTATTTTTTCCATACTTATAAAACATGTATGGCACTATGTGCACCTACGCTTTAAAGGATAGTTAATTTCGCGAAAAGCTTCACGAAAGACTGTTTCGCATTCGGTTGCATGGCGCCACATTCCATCTATTCTCTTCACCCCGTTACACCAATATCAATCTGTACGCATTTTTTGAGAGTGGATACGTAGCTGAATGTCCTGCACAGTTTGTAACAACGAAGGAGTTCGCCCCCGATCTTGATGGTGCGAACCTTTATGATTACTCTAACGCATCATACTTCATTCAGTGTTCATGGAGCAAGTTAACGGCCCGCCTCTCGCGGTCGTGCGGTAGCGTTCTCGCTTCCCACGCCCGGGTTCCCGGGTTCGATTCCCGGAGGGGTCGGGGATTTTCTCTGCCTCGTGATGGTTGGGTGTTGTGTGCTGTCGTTAGGTTAGTTAGGTTTAAGCAGTTCTAAGTTCTAGAGGACTGATGACCATCGATGTTAAGTCCTATAGTGCTCAGAGCCATTTGAACCATTTTTTGAGCAAGTTAACGGTTTGTGTTTAACATGTCTTGAATGTCGACGATGCCCAGTTTGTGTTGTGTAATACATACATCCCTTAGAAAACTGATATCAGCACCTCCCGGAGACTCGTTTTCTGTCGCCCTCCTGATGCACTTGGTGAGTCATTAGCAGCTAATATTTTCCTGTCATAATTTAACACAATACTATCAAATGAACCTTTCTAAATATTGGGCGGCCAGTGTGGCCGAGCGGTTCTAGGCGCTTCAGTCTGAGACAGCGCGACCGCTACGGTCGCAGGTTCGAATCCTACCTCGGGCATGGATGTGTGTGATATCCTTAGGTTGGTTAGGTGTAAGTAGTTCTATGTTCTAGGGGACTGATAACTTCAGATGTTAAGTCCCATAGTGCTCAGAGCCATTTGAACCATTTTTCTAAATATTGTACCTCTCTTCACCCGAAAATGAGCAATCTATTACGTCCTCATTCGGTTGCTCTGTAGTCTGTAGTTCAGGACAGTATTCCTTTTGCTCAGTAATACCTCAATCTGTTGCCTGGATTTTGTCTTTTATCGCCGTGGACGTCGTAGGAGTTTTCTGCTCGTCATGGTTAGCTGATTGATAGGGTATTTTTGGTATTTGATTTTGTATTTCTCACGATGACTTCTGTACAGATGCTTATTTTACTGAACAGTTATCATGAATTCCCAAAATCAGATCCATTACTTGCCTCTTTTCTCTTTCATCTTCCGCTGAAGGTTGTGTTGGAAATTCAGCAAAGATTTCATAAGTTACCTTTTTTGCAACAGTTCTGATTTCGCCCTCTCTTGCACTCGCGTCATCAGCCTGTTTGTTTGCATCCTATGACACGACGTCAGTCACGCATCTCAGCCTACGGTAGACCCGATATGCCTCACTGTTGGCATTTTCATCGGCAGGCTCTTGAAGGCACTTGTACGCTATGTTGGGCGACACGGAAGGAAGTTGTCTCGGAGTCAGCTCCCGTGGTATTTTATCTCCGGTTTCAAGAGCCACTTCCCTTTTCTCGAAAGTGACAGTTTGATTCTACGATACTAAATTCAGTAAGCACCTTAGGCAGTTGTCTCTGAAATGATCATTATCATTAAGTATTGGAGAAGAATATATTGTCCGATATAAGAAACTTGTGGCCTGTCTCCCTCTGTTTGGAATGTGTACAGCACTGACCCTATTTTCACACTGGTAGATGTACGTCACAGACCACTTCTGCCAGTGTAGTCCTTTAACCTATCCATTCGTTGACAGCGCCTGTTCTGAGTCAATAAGCCACATGTTCTTTCTGGGCTGTGCCAAATTGCAAATGCCTCAGGGATCTAAGCCTTCTTTGGCTTGGTATGTGTTAGGTGAACCCAGGGTTTATTAGCTAGGGACTGGTTATCGCCACCAGTCTTCCGTAACTAAATTCTCGGTATGCTTCAGCGACACCCGTAAGGTGTGACGGAGGAACGTTGCGTGTCACAGGGTGTGGGAATCTTGGCATAACCGCCCAGATGGCAATAATAGTGCAAAACCTCTGTAAGATGTGTTACGCGGAGGTTAGACGACTGTTGGGGCAGAACAGACATTATCAGTTAACATGTGGGGAACCTGCCTCACCTCAGTTGTATAACGCTTACCCCGGCAGACTGGGCTTTGTTGGGTGGAATCTCATTAACTCAGCTGCTCATGGGACGTCCATGAAACCTATATTCCCAACAGCGTATCGGTTGGTCTGTTGGCCGGTAGTAACACTCAAACCCCAAAGAGATGTCCTGTTGATAGTCCGCCTCAGGTGTCTATTAGCACCAGTAACAAGCCACTTCCTGGGGTGCATTACGTTTATTAAACTTGTGGAAGGTACATTTGAGAAATATTCCCTATTCTGCTTTCATACGAAAAATATTTAAGGGACCTAGAAGACAGCTTAAATCTAACAAAAGGCTTCGTAAGGGTATAAAGTGTGTTCAAAAAGAAACGTGTCGAAAACCGTAAAATGAAAACCGCTGAAGGAATCATAATGACATTGAATGCGGAAGAGGATCTGGTTCTCGTAAGAGCGCCGAGACGACAAACTCGCCGCTAGAGGGCTATGGACGCACATCCACGTGACAACAGGGTGAGCTCTCGCACTCGTCGACCGGAGGTGTGACACAAGAGATTCAAGAGAAGGACAAATGTCGTTAACGATGACACACTATCTGGAACGCTACATCGCACTACCGATACCATCGTTCAGCAGGTAGGTGTCATCATTATTGAAGAATGGCAGTTTACGGTGGCAGCCATTGGCCTATGGGACAGATTGAGCGTCGGAATAGCAACGGACATGTAGTGCTCTTCCTATAACTGAGCTTTACTTCAAAAATTTCCTTTATCCCACTTCTTTCGCTGGAAGGAAACATACTACACCACTTTCTCTTCTTTTGAAGCCTCGATTTGTCTGGTTTCGCTAATGAGTGCAGTGGACACTCGACGAGTGCTCGTGCTCGTTCTGTCGTCACGTAGGTGTGTGTACTTGTCGACACCAGTATAGTTTTTCGAATTTTGAACAGGTCAATATTATCTCAGTTGCTTTCCTGAAAATTTTCATATAATGTTAAACACAGTGCGTTATATTTCAAGCTAAAATTTATGAAAAGGAATTACTTTATAAAATATTTTACTTTCGATGTTATAATCGATAAGTATTAGTTCTGAATATGCAGTTAAAATTATTTTTTTATAAACATTTAAAATTACGAATTATTGGCACACTTAAAATTTCTATTATTAATCGCGCAATCCTGCGCTGTTTCATTTATGAAATAATAACTGAAATTAAAAATGTTACAAAAACTAATAGGAATTCATTTGCTAAGAAAAATTGTAAACCCTTTGGAATATAATTATTTGCGCAGAGTGTGAGAGTCGTAAGCTTGTCTCTGATGTGATCGGACGTATTTTTGTATAATTGGTGCGAACAATGTAATTTCTGCTTTTCTAATGTGGAAAACCAAAATAATGTCTGATAGACTAAAATGTGAGAAAATCTGTGGAAACTATATTTACGTAAAAAATTCTGCAACAACGATCTTCCGATATATTTAGGTCAAACCAACCGTGAGGATCTGATATTAGATTTTCAGCTTCAAGAATCATACCCCTAGACAAGTAGAACTGGAGCCATCTCAACATCACAAGCCAAGTAAACTTGAAAGTTTATTGTAATCTTTGCTCGTCTCAAATCTTCATAAAAGACTTTGCTTATTAATTACTAGGACTGGGAATTGTTTAATGTGGATAGAATTACGATCCATTCAGCGGTTTTCATTTTACAACCCCCGGTTCGTCCCTTTTGAATGTACCTTATACATCACTTATCGTGACAACTGAAGCTACCCGAATCAGCAACGACTCAAATTCCAAATCACTTCGAAAGAATGTCAAAGACAGTGAGCTGCATACTGTGTTAAACTGCTTTAAGGGCGTCGTAGCCTGCTTGTATGTTTTTGTCTGGTTAGTACCCCCAAATACTTGAGACATGAGCAAGCCATTAATGCTTATTTTCCTCTGGGAAGCAAGTCAGTTGTTGAAGTGTGCACACTTGGACACAACATTGTTAGTCTATACTGACTACCACTTAGTAGTGCAGTTTCGGTCGTGCAGAGAACATCAGGTCGTTAAGTTTGTGATGTGTTTGTGGGAAGACTGTTCAACTCAGATAAAAGAAAAATCAAACGCACTGATGCGTGTACATATTAAGGTACCACATATAAAAATATCTCTACTTATACCCATTACACCCTGTATACTTAACATGACATGCTGCTTTAAAAGTGCTGGCCGGGGTGGCCGAGCGGTTCTAGGCGCTACAGTCTGGAACCGCACGACCGCTGCGGTCGCATGTTCGAATCCTGCCTCGGGCATGGATGTGTGTGATGTCCTTAGGATAGTTAGGTTTAAGTAGTTCTAAGTCTAGGGGACTGATGACCTTAGAAGTTCCATAGTGCTCAGAGCCATTTGAACCATTTTTTGCTTTAAAAGTAAACATGCATTGGTGGAGTTTTAAAACTACTCTAAACTTCTAACGACTATCAAAAGTAAGCGCAGACTGCGGTAACTTTACTAGTAGCCGTGGTCAGTTATGGTCGTGACCGCCTTATGTGTAAATTATGTGTGTTGCCTACCCATCGGGCATTACCTCATCTCGATCTCTTTATTTGGGTATGCCATCAGTGACTTACGAGATTCTTCTAGAAACGGGAAGCGGTGAACTGTCTAGAAACTGAGTGAGGATACGTAAAGGGCTGCACAACCTACGGCACATTTTTGTTTTAAATAATTGCCGTTGTGTTAGTTACGTAAAAATAAACAGTATTTGTAGAAAAATTGGAACTGTCGGCGTTCAGTTCAGGTTTCATTCGAAAATTGTTGATTTTTAACTTTAATAAGAGGAAAGTTGTAGAAAAAGTAAAAAAAATACAGATTTATCATGCAGCGCTAGAAAAAGTAATTTTTTAGAAAAAGGTAAAATTAAAGAAAAGCAAAACATATCATACATCGTTTCAATACTTCGTCGAGCTTATGTAGGACATATTTCTGTTATTCATAAACAATTTACTCAATTATTTACATTACAGGAAACTTTTGCCTTTAATCATAATGAAGGACGACGTTCTACTGATTAAAAATAACGACAATAGTTATATAAATTTTTTATGTTTGTACATGTAAACGGTAGTTGGATCAAAACTAATTACTTTGCTTGCATAAAAGGCCAGAATTTTGGCGATAAAAAATTTTAATTACTCATAAAATGCAGTTTATATTTTTTTTAAAGATATAAAATTCACAATGGATTAACAATGAACGATGTGCGATTCTAATTATGCACAAAACAAATGGAACTCGTCGGCTTCCAGTATTTCTGTCACACTTTCATTTATGTTTCCTTTCCTACCAATGCTGCCAATAACACCAGGCATCCTACCATTTACTACGTCTGTACCAAAACTACTGAACTGTAGTTTTATTAGAGCGCAGCTCTACTATACATTTGTCACACTGCCATTTTTCGAAAAGGTTAAGCTACATATAACAGGTATGGTTCAACCGCCCATGAATCAGGTACTCAATGTACTGCCTCATCCATGTGTGTCAATTCATCCCAAAACAACACCAGAGAATGTCCAGGCGAAAAAACTTCATAGAATAGAAAAAATCAAGGAGACAGAGTTTACGGAATGAATCTCATACTCTGAGGTAAAGTGGGCGTTTGAAGTTGTACAGTCAACTACTTTCGTGAAAACATTCGCCACAACTTAACAGTGTACTTTCAGGGGTTCGAATTATTTTTTCAGTTTTATACACAATATTTTGCTGTTACTCTCTTCAGATACTGCGAGAATTACTGTTACGCGTACTTGCCTCTGTCTTTGTGCGGGTTGAAGGTTTCACAGTAATGTGGAATCCAATCAATGTTTTTATCCTTGCAAAGAATAAATATAAAGAATGTTGTATGCAATCGAAATCACCTCCTAATGACCTAAATACGTGTCATTTATTAGTCAATTTCCTTTACATTTATTCGAATGGTATCGACGTTTCGTTAGAAATTGTGGGAGAAGAACTGGAAGAAACAAGAAATAACTCTGAAGGCTTCGTGAATTGGGCTGCGAACGATGACTTTTGCCCTAATTTAAGTCCAGAACAAAAATGCAGTACCTTTCAGCCCAAAGAAAACATGTGCACCATTAGCTTTCTGTGACAACGAAAACAGTGTAAATTTTCTGGTCAAACGAAGGGAGAAAATTTATACAGTTAGGCGGTGTGCAAAGCCAGTTTCGTTTCTTAAAATCTGAACGTGAATTTTATAAATAGAAGAAAGATATACGCAAGACACAAAGTAAGCACCGAAATGAATCTGGCAAAAGTGTAAAAGAAAAACTATTCAAGAGATTAAGAACTGCTGGTGAGAGTCTGTGCATTGTTTCCGAGGGAGAGCTGGGAAAGTGGACCCTTTGAAATGTAAATGAGACTGACTTTACTGATTTCCATGCCTCTTTGACCTGGTTAAACGGGTTCAGGAAATTACACGGAAAAGGAAGAAGCAAAATAACGAAGTTTACTTCAAGTAAACATGTATAGGATATGTCATTAGTTGGTAATGTTGTTATTGTGGTCTTCAGTCCGAAGAATGGTTTGCTGCAGTTCTCCATGCTACTCCATCCTGTGAGAGGCTCTTCATCTCAGAATAATTACTGCAACCTACATCTTTCTGAATCTGCTTACTGTATTCATCTCTTGATCACCCTCTACGATTTTTATCCCCCACACTTCCCTCAAATACTAAACTAGTGATCTCTTGATGTCTCAGAATGTATCCTATCAATAAATCACTTCTTTTGCCCAAGTTGTGCCACAAATCTCTTGTCTCCCCAGTTCTGTTCATTACTTCCTCATTAGTTACGTGATCGACCCATCTAATCTTCAGCGTTCTTTGTAGCATCACATTTCGAAAGTTTCTGTTCTCTTGTTATCTAAACTGTTTACCTTTCATATTTCACTTCCATACATGGCTACACTCCAGATAAATACCTTCAGAAAAGACTTCCTAACAATTGAATCTATATTCGATGTAGACAGATTTCTCTTCTTCATAAATCCTTTTCTTGCCATTGCCAGTCTACATTTTATATCATCACTACTTCGGCAATCAACAGTTATTTTGCTGCAATAATAGCAAAACTCACCTACTATTTTAAGTGCCACGTTTCCCAAGTTGATTCCCTTACCATCACCGGATGTAATTCGACTACATTCAATTATCCTTGATTTGCTTTTGTTGATTTTTATTTTACATCCTAGATTCAAAACACTATCCATTCCGTTCAACTACTTTTTCATGTCCTTTTCTGTCTCTGACAGATTACTATGTCATCAGCTAATCTCAAAGTTTTTATTTCTTCTCCCTGAATTTTAATTACTGCACCAAATTTTTCTTTCGTTTCCTGTACTGCTTGTTCAACGTACAGACTGGATAACATAGGGGATAATCTACAACCCTGTCTCACTCCCTTCTCAATAACTGCTCCCTTTTCATAACTCTCGACTCTTATAACTGCTGTCTGGTTTCTGTACAGTCTGTAAATAGCCTTTCTGTCCCTATGTTATAGCCCTGTTACCTTCACTATTTCCAAGACAGTGTTCTGGCGTAACCACAAGCGCCGGAACGAAGACTAAGAATGCAAGACCAGAGAAGGCGGTGAAAAGACGTCGGCCAATGGTGCGCGGAATAGGACCGCACCACGACGGGAGAGCACTCAAGCCCAAGTAAATATAAGCGCCGCTCCTGCCAGCCTCGGCCACTCAGATCGGCTCAGTATGCGGACAGTAGAGGAACATATTCGCGGAGCGTAGTACGGCCTAGCCGAGAATGCTACAAGAACAGCTAGTTGTGATCCTTATTAGTTTCTTGTCTGGACTTTGTCTATAGCGACGAACATTACTGTTTGCATGTTACTTGCGACACCACTGTAACTCCAAAGTTAAGTACTATCAATCTGCTTTATAGAAATAAAACTACTAATGCTATTTGCTTGAATTGTTCTATAGCATACCGAGAACGCAGCATCCCTTAGGCACCCTAGACGAGACGAGAGGGTAAGATCCAACAGAGAGTATTCCAGTCAACATTATCAAACGCTTTCTCTAATCTATAAATGCTATAAATATATCGTTGCCTTTTCTTAATCTATTTTCCAACATACGTCGTAGGGTCAGTATTGTCTCGAGTGTTTATGCATTTCTCAGTAATGCAAACTGATCTGCCCCGAGGTCTGCTTTTAACAGTTTTTCCATTCTTCTGTAATGAATTGGTGTAAGTATCTTGCAACCACGACTTATTAAACTGATAGTTCGTTAACTTTCACACCTGTCAACAACTACTTTCTTTGGAATTGGAATTACCACATTTTTCTTAAAGTCTAACGTTATTTCACCAGTCTCATACATCTTGCACAGCAGAAGGAAGAGGTGTGTCGTGGCTGGCTCTCATATGATTAACAATGGTTGTGACGGACTGTCGTCTCCTCCCGGAGCCTTGTTTCGACTTACACTATGTGATCAAAAGTAACCGAGCACCCACAAAAACATACGTTTTTCATATTAGGTGCATTTTTCTGCCCCTACTGCCAGGTACGCCATATCAGCGACCTCAGTAGTCATTAGACATCGTGAGAGAGCAGAATGGGGCGCTCCGTGGAACTCATGGACTTCGAACGTGGTCAGGTGATTGGGTATCACTTGTGTCATACATCTGTACGCGAGATTTCCACACTCCTAGGTCCACTGTTTAAGATGTGATAGTGAAGTGGAAACGTGAAGGGACACGTACAGCACAAAAAGCGTACAGGCCGACCTCGTCTGTTGACTGGCAGAGATCGCTGGCAGTTGAAGGGGGTCGTAATGTGTAATAGGCATACATTTGTCCAGACCATCACACAGGAATTCTAAACTGCATCAAGATCCACTACAAGTACTATGGGTGTTAGGCGGGAGTTGAGAAAACTTGGATTTCACGGTCGAGCGGCTGCTCATGAGCCATACATCGCGCTGGTAAATGCCAAACGACGCCTCGCTTGGTGTAAGGAGCGTAAACATTGGACGATTCAACAGTGAAAAAACGTTGTGTGGAGTGACGAATCACGGTACACAATTTGGCGATCCGATGTCTGGGTGTGGGTATGGGGAATGCTCGGTGAACGGCACCTGCCAGCGTGTGTAGTGCCAACAGTAAAATTCGGAGGCGGTGGTGTCACGGTGTGATTGTGTTTTTCATGGAGGGGGCTTGCATCCCTTGTTCTTTTGCGTTCCACTATCACAGCACAGGCCTACACTGATGTTTTAAGCACCTTCTTGGTTCCCACTGTTGAAGAGCAATCCGGGGATGGCGATTGCATCTTTCAACACGATCGAGCTCCTGTTCATAATGCACGGCCTGTGACGGAGTGGTTACACCACAATAGCATCCCTATAATGGACTGGCCTGCACAGAATCCTGATCTGAATCCTACAGAACAGATTTGGGATGTTTTGGAACGTCCACTTCGTGCCAGGCCTCACCGACCGACATCGACACCTCTCCTGACTGCAGTACTCCGTGAAGAATGGGCTGCCATTACCCAATAAATCTTCCAGAACCTGATTGAACGTATGCCTGCGAAAGTGGAAGCTGTCTTCAAAGCTAAGGGTGGACCAAAACCATACTGAATTCCAGCATTACCGATGGAGGGTGCCACGAACTTGTAAGTCATTTTCAGCCAGGTGTCCGGATACATTTGATCACGCAGTGTAGATCTCTGAGAGCTTTTTGTCAAATTCTTCTCTCAGTATCATGTCTCCCATCGCATCTCCATCTACGCCCACTTCCCTTTCTATAATTTTGCTTTCAAGTTCATCTCCCTTGTGTCGCATCTCTATATTCTACTTCCACCTTTTGGCTTTCCCTTCTTTGCTTAGGACCGGTCTACCAACTGAGCTCTTGATATTCGTACAGTTGCTTCTCTTTTCCCCAAAAGCTTCTTTCATTATTTTGTTGGCAGGATCAGTCTTTCCCTTAGTGAAATATGCTTCTACATCCTTACATTTGTTCTCTAGCCCATAGCTCTGCTTAGCAATTTTGCACTCCCCGTCAGTTTCATTTTTAGACGTTTGTGTTCCCTTGCACCTGCATCATTCTTGAATTTTTTTAATTTTCTTGATTAATCAATTAAATTAAACGTATTTTGTATTATCCAAGGGTTCCTACCAGGCCTTGTCTTTTTACCTACTTAACCTCTGCTGCCTTCACTATTTCATCTCTTAAACCTACCCATTCGTTTTCTACTGTATTCCTTTCCCGTGTTGTTTTCAGCAGTTGCCTGATGCTCCCTCTTAAGCTTTCAACAAGCTCTGGTTCTCTCAGCTAATTCAGGCCCAACTCTTTAAGTTCCTAACTTTTTCCTATTTCTTCAGTTTTAATCTACAGTTCATGACCAGTAACTTGTGGTCCCTGGGAATGTCTTACAATTTAAAACCTGGTTTCTAAATCTCTGTCTACCGATTATATAATCATTCTTGAACCTTCTGGTGTCTCCAGGTCTCTTGCACGTATACAACCTTCTTTTGTGATTCTTAATCCAAGTGTTAGCAAAATTTTACCAGGCGGTTTCCTCTTTCATTCGTTTTCCCCAGTCCTTACTCACCTACTATTTTTCGTTCGCTTCGTTTCCCTGCTTTCGAATTCCAGTCCCCGTTGCAATTAAAATGTCGTGTCCTTTAACTACCTGAATAGTTTCCTTAAACCCCTTATACATTACTTCAATTTCTTCATAATCTGCGGAGCTAGCTGGCACGTAGATTTGTACTACTGGGGTAGGAGTGGGCATCGTGTCTATGTTTGCTATGACAATGCGTTCACCACACTGTTCATAGTACCTTACTCGCTTTTCCATTTTCTTATTTTTTATTAAACCCAGTCATGCATTAACCCTTTTTAACTTTATATTTATAACCCTATATTTACCTGACCAGTAGTATCGTTCCTGCTGCCACCGAACATCACTAATCCCCACTATATCTAACTTCAGCCTATCCATTTCCCTTTTCAAATTTTCTAATCTACCTGCCAGATTAAGGGTCCTAACATTCCACACTCCGACCTGCAGAATGCCAGTTGTGTTTCTCGTGATGACAACATCCTTCTGAGTAGTGCCCGCCCGGAGATCCGAATGGGGAACTATTTTACGTCCGGAATATTTTACCCAAGAAGACACATTATCATTTAACCATACAATAGAGCTGCATGTCCTCGGGAAATATTACGGCTGTAGTTTCCCCTTGCTTTCAGCCGTTCGGATTATCAGCACAGCAAGCTGTTTTAGTTTATGTTATAATGTCAGATCTGTTAATCATCCAGAATGTTGCTCCTGCAGGTACTGAAAATGCTGTTGGCCCTCTTCAGGAACCACAGGTTTGCCTGGGCTCTCAACAGATACCCCTCCATTGTGGTTGTACCTACGGCGCGGCCATCTGTGTCGCTGACTCACTCAAGACACTTCACAGACGGTAGGGTGCATGGCTCTTTGGGGGGGGGGGGGAAGTAATACTATAGACAGATTTTTTTAGCTGATATGAAGACGAAGCTTCTGGTTATACCGTAAAATGCCGTGTAGAAAGCCAATCATATTTGTAGCTTGAAGCACAAGCGTGTCTTATACCTCAAGGTAAATTAGCACCAAAAATTAAAAAAAATAACTGTTAACTTACAATAATCTTCCAATGGAAGCGGAAAAATCTAGAAAAATGGAAGAGAATACTTCTGAGTATTACATCGGAAACGTGTTGTTACTAATTGCACATAATAATTAACTGCTTTTGTTGGACTATTGGTCTGGGCATAAAAACACATCTGTCATCAGGAGAACGACGAGTAGACTGTTAATATAATTCGGATACCATCTGGAACTAAAAGTGTGATTCACCGTCTCGATAAAAAAAATTTCCAACATGGTAAAGGATTTTATAGAAAATTGCCTGATAACATAATTTGCTGTAGCCGTTTGTCATATCAGGTTTGTGAATGAAAGAATATTGTTAAACTTTATTTATTTGTCGAGTCTCAGTTTTCGTCACCCCATTTTATAAATTTGATCAAGTATGACTGGTTTGCAGCAAAATATGTAGAACAACGACCACGATCATTTCTTACCCATCCCAATTCTATCTAAATAATACTATTTGTTGTGCCCGAATGCATTAATTTTTCTTTTGACAGGTGCGTGTGATGTAAGAAAAATGTTAGTTTTCGTCATCCAATAAACACTTCAAAATGTTAGTTTTCGTCATCCAATAAACACTTCACATTTTTGTAACGAATAGAGAATAAAGAAATTAGTAAATTGTACATTATTCAAAAATTATCGTAAGACGCGTACTACAGGAATTTTTATAAAATGTCTCACGTTAACAATCAAAGTCCCGATTGATGGGTGTCGTCTGTATCGCTCAACGTCAGGCACCGTGTCGATTTTCTTTACTGCCGGCCGGGGTGACCGAGCGGTTCTAGGCGCTACAGTCTGGCACCGCGCGACCGCTACGGTAGCAGATTCGAATCCTTCCTCAGGCATGGATGTGTGTGATGTCCTTAGGTTAGTTAGATTTAAGTAGTTCTAAGTTCTAGGGGACTGATGACCTCAGAAGTTAAGTCCCATAGTGCTCAGAGCCATTTGATTTTCTTTACTCTGCTAGCCCGTTGTGTAACAATTACGCCTGCCACAGTTTTTATGTTGAAGTAAACTGCAAGTTTTCGAAAAAAATTCAGATTTTACACATTTTTTTATACGGCTTAAGTGTTTAAAATTCAACTGTGTGTACTGCGGACATCGCGCTACGCGGCGCTGCGTCGTGTTGTCACGACTGCGTCTGATTATCCACCGGTTCCGCGCTAGGCGGAAAATGCTGTACAAACCGCTGTTACAAGCGGTTCTTCTTGCTGCACAAACGAGTAAATTTAACCTTAAACAAAATACTTACAGATACGTACTCAGCAGATAAAATTTTGCCAATGCCTCTTTTTTTGGCGTATTCTTCCAGTGTGAGAGATTTCAGAGTAGGCTTCGGCATGTCGGATTGGACCACTCCCTTGTCAGTATGCCCTACAGCTTTCGCACACACTGCTCTATTGGAAGCGATCGATGATTTGAACTGAAATGATTACAACCTTATCTTGACTCAGAAAGAGCAATTATCAAGAGAAAGCTGCAACGACGGATGTTCATTATGGCAAACGAAATACAATACAGCCAACTTGCTGTGTTCGAACAACGTGACAGTGTCCAGGAATGGGCGGATCATATTACCTAAATGATACAGTACACTGCTGAAGCTTTCATTACACATTATTCACGCGAAGTGAAAAGGCAGAATGTCCCTTGATTAAGCGATACATGCCACTCCACTATTAAGAGCAGGAGAATGATTTCCTGTAGTATCAACTAATGGCCAACTGCTGAGAAGTTCGCAGCCTTTCGGGTAGTGAGAGTAGAATGTCGTCTAATTATTAGAGTGAGCAAGAAGGGATAGTGGCGTCACTTCCTGAAAACGAGTAACCTGTCCACTAAAAGTAAAATCGTTTGGGAAAGCATCAGGATGATTTTCGGGGGAGGTGCCAAGTGGCTACTGTAATTGGGGAACGGAAGTGTCCAGGCCAACCCGTGAGACATACCTCAGACCATGGCAAATTATTTCGATAGCGTTACAGCTACTGACGGTCAGGATCCAGGTCGCAGATAGTAGAGAGTGACCGTCGAGAGGGGAAACTGGAACTTAAGTTCCACCAATAATGGTGAATACAACTTTCTCTTTTCGATGCTGGAGTTGGATTCTGCGTTACCTGCGGTTCGTGCAACATCATCCGCTCGCGGTAGGATCCATGGATTACAGTATGTTACGGCACCTCACTAGATGAAGCAAAGATATCTTTCTCGCCCTTTTTAACTTCATGTGGGCGGCAGGACACTTTCTAGACTCGTGGAGAGAATCAGTATTAATTCCACTTTTAAATTCAGGAAAGCACCGTACACGCCCGAGTAGCTATCGTAGTATTACTCTCACTGGCTGCATGGAAAGACCATGGAGTATTGTCAGCCCTTTCCTTTGTCCTGTTCTTAGAATTCATACATTTTCCCAGTCACTTCCAGCGTGAGTTCTGGACCATCTTTGATAACCTGACTCTAGTGCAAGCGGCAGTGTTACAGGATTTTCTGCGCAGTCGTCACCTAATAGGTATATTTTGTGACAGCGAGAAGGCCTACGATACAACTAGGAGACATAATGTCTCCAAACAGTTCCGTGAACTGAGATTTCACGAAGCTCTTATCATTTTTTTACGGCCTTTTATTTAGAACATAGAGTCGAGGACGTCCTCTCTGATCGTTTTGTCGAAGAAAACTGTGTCCGTCAATAGCGCTTCGTTGACAGTAGAAACTCTTGTCCATTGCTCCATGTTTGTGGATACATTCTTTTGTTCCTCCCCGAACCTTGCAGCAGTAACTCGCCAGTTGCTGTTGATGATTAAAAAGTTGGAGTTATGAGCAGAGACGAGAATAACCGAGAAGTCTGTGTGTATGTCTGTTTGTGGAAGCATTGTTGGAACAACTACTCATCGCTTCCTGCTGACATGAAGCATTTTCAAATATCGGTAGGCGGTGCAACATTTGCTAGCCATTTAAATATGTAAGAACTAAAATTACAAGAGGTTGAATATGTAAAAGGTATGAAGAGGGGTATTCTGAAATGCCAGTTCGCGGCGGTGTTAAATTAAACACGCTCTATATTACGCCTTTGCTTCCTTCCGAAGCTCAAAGACAGAATTGTATCGAAAATGATGTTTCTACGATACTGTTTCCTCGCTTGTAAGTCGAGTTCTGTTCACTAGGCTACTGTCTTTGCGTCATTTATATATAGGGTTCTATTCGTCTATCTGGAGCTTCTGTGAGACAAAGGAACACAAGAAATAAATTCGTAGCCCAATAAAAATTTGGTGGTACCCATCGCTTAAATATTTCGATTAAGCGTTACTAATACGCTGTCTGCCGCCTTCTGCAAGAAACTCAATTGAGTGGCACTATCTCTTGAATAATATTGTCAGCGTATGCACTTTGCGCGGAAGCCTCCTAAAGGCACTTCGTCATTGGCGACCTTTTAGCTCACGGCGCTAAATGCGATTTATGACGTTAATTTGTACCATCCAAACGCTTCACCGTTCCCCGTGTGAAATTCATGACATGGGATAGGAGAGAGCTGCCTTTCCATCTTTACAGGACAAGACCTTATAGGTGGTCTATTGCGGTCAAAAAATCACCCTAAAAGACACTATTGTGTATTTTAATATATTGATATTTGTTCCCCTACAGCCTTTAAACTCACAGTTCGCTAACCACGTTTCCAGAGGTATTTTGTGAGAAATAGTATCAGGCTTTAACAAGTAACTGGAGTAGATGATGTAGATGAAAGAGTAACAAAATGATTGCTAAGAAGCTTTGTACGTTGTGAAAGCATCTTCGTTTCATTAATGCAAGAAATTTTTCCTTCTTGCTGTTTAATGGATTATCTCAAGATTAATTGATCACTTTATTAGCTGCAAAAAAATAAACGAAAGATAACATCAGCGCTCCTTACCACCACAAACTGCCATTTTATGTCTTTGAGAACCGGAGATGAATCAATGTCAATGCCAGCCACCATACTACATCAATTTTCGCATCATGCTGCTTACTAACATATCATTCATCGCACATGCGTGGAGGCTGGGAACAATAAAGTTAGCGACTTTATTATTAAGTAAATAGCACGCACGACAACTGTTTTCGGAGATCTGAGCATGTTGCACTAATAGTAGTGCTTCTAAGTGTCTTGTAATACTCCATAAGGAAGCCTTTTTCATCCTATAGTGGATTAGCATACCACCATCTGCCGACAGGTGTGTTCGCAGCTAGTGTCGATTGGGTGAAGATAAATGGATCTATTAAGTATTCAGCCTCTCCATTTTTCTTTGGTGGCAGTGATTCTAGGTTCCGTTCCGTTGACGATTCTGGCAATAAAGGCATCCTTTTTCAGTCTGCTATCGATGTTGTTTATACGCATCAGCATGTCACTGTTTCAGTTAACGGTTCATCTTCTGGAGAAACCAATTTACAGATACTTCGTGAATTTACAGCACGTCATATACAACGTGATGACCTGAACTATGTCTAAAGCTTGGAACTGCATTTTAAGTAATCCAATGTCTCTCGGCGATTTCCCATTAGATGACTGCAACGGTCGCAGTGTTTGTACAAGTCACTATACCGTATGCCTCACCAAGGAATATCACGCTTACGTCTCGCTGTTCTCGAACTTCCGACCCCATTGGTAGAATTGCTTCTGTGGCATCCTTTCATTACAGATCTTCATTCTACGTCAGATTTCAAAAGCCTTCACATCTTTGCTTTGCCGAAATGGAATAACAGATGCAAAGTTGATATTTTCTTTTGGGGTGGCCATGTTCAGGCGGCTTCCGTGCCATTGTCTGCGCAAAAATGGCTCTGAGCACTATAGGACTTAACATCTATGGTCATGAGTCCCCTAGAACTCAGAACTACTTAAACCTAAGGACATCACACAACACCCAGTCATCACGAGGCAGAGAAAATCCCTGACCCCGCCGGGAATCGAACCCGGGAACCCGGGCGCAGAAAGCGAGAACGCTAACGCGCGACCACGAGCTGCGGACCATTGTCTGTGCAGCTACACGATGCTGTCGCCGATGCATAACTTATCTGAGAAAAGAAAGAGTTCTTTTTGTGGAATTTTGTTGTTTTGTTCAAAATTAAGTACCGTTCAGGGCAATAACGAAATAATGTGTAAGCTTTAGCAACTCTCCATTTCGGATTTTTGTGTAACTGGGAGTTTTCGTGCTTTTCCATTTTCGCGGACTAATGTACAAGATCCCTAACAGATGTATTAATTCAAGAATTTATTTCAGGGCTGAAAATCAAGTATTCTTATGCTGCAGCCACACAAATTCTTGTGCTAACTTTACACTTCCTGCCGGCCGCTGTGGACGAGCGGTTCTAGGCGCTTCAGTCAGGAATCGCGTGACTACTACGGTCGCAGGCTCGAATCCTGCCTCGGACATGTATGTATGTGAAGTCCTTATATTAGTGAGGTTTAAGTATTTCTAAGTTCTAGGGGACTGATGACCTCAGATAGTGCTCAGAGCCATTAGAACCATCTACACTTCCTTGTTAAATGTTCGCTAGTACTCACGCTTATGTCATTTCGTCACTCTCTCAATCAAAGGATCAGTTGTCGGTGGTCCTAGTTCCTTTGCTGCTAACCTTTCCTGGTAATTTTCTTTTGTATTCCCAGAATGATATTTTCACTCTGCAGCGGATTGTACGGCGATATGAAACATCCTGGCAGATTAAAGTTGTATGCCGGGCAGAGATTCGAACTCAGGACTTTTGCTTTTCGCGGGCAAGTGCTCTATCGACTGAGCTACCCAAGCACGACTCACGACCGAACCTTACAGCTTTACTTTTATGTTAGTATTGTTGAGTGGTACTTAAGTAAATAAATTAGTGAAATCAAAGTGAACTAGAAATTAGAATATAAATGGAAAACTTGGTTTAGTTTGGAGAGTTACATACTGGCTCACAGCGGGCCGAACAGCAGAGACAATGACCGTGAAGTCAGCAAGTTCCACATAAGCGGGCGCTGTCGATTCAGCCGTCAGGGCATCGCCCGACCGGCTCACGTGTTTCTCAGTGGTCGCATGTGAGCAAAAGGCCCTCACCTACATCCCAAGAGCCAATGACCGACGTTAAGAAGAATCTTCGAGAATCTTTTCAACGTGACAGAAGAGGCAATGGCCGTGAAGTCGTTCACCTCCAGTAAACTGAAGTGAATAAATACGCGAGACGCAGTGGGCCCGGGGGATGTAGATGAAGACGAGAGGAAGACGAAGGCGAAGACGGAGACGAAGACGGAGACGAGCGACGAAGAAGACGAAGAAGAAGCGTAGCAGTTGTTTTAAGTTAGTTTCGGTGCTGAAGATCGTCAGGCAAGAAGAGACTACATCATGCACAGACGCACCGAGTCCGCCGCTGTAATAGAATAGCAAGCAGCAGCCTCAGTGCCAGAAGAAGAAGTTAAAAGGTATTTTGAAGTCTGATTTTACATACCCGGGTGACTCGTGAGGACGGGAAGGAGACGGCCTCACATCAGCAGTCACCTGTGATCTGGGATGGAGACCTGACAGCCGAAGACTGGCAAGCGGGAGTCCGTGGTTCGAGTCCGGGACACTGGCCTTCCCCCGCCGCGCCGCTCCGCTGGTCGACGCACAACACACGCGGCCGCTTAGAGAAGAGAAACACTGGGACGCCACATTCAAGGTATCACCACCCGATGCACGACGTCGCTCGCAATAATTAAACAGGCCACCTCGCGCTGCGCGTCTCCGGTCAGCTGGGCGAGACGGCGACACGAGATACACACCGCTACGCGTAATCAGACGCCGCCGCCGCCGCCGCCGCCGCTGCCGCAGCAGAAGGCTACGCAAACGACACGGCTGCCGCTCTCCGAACCAGAACGTCCAGTAAGATAACAGCTGTACGAAACTTTCAATAAAAGTTATCTTTTGTAAAAATGATGTTTCATTCGACCTCATACCCGAGCCAAGGAAGAACCCACCCTGCCCACATTTTGTAAGAGAGAAAAGTTTATTTATTTAATATTTTCACCCTGACAGAATGCTTGAGAATGCTCATCCTGACAATTGACAGCATCAAAAGAGAAAACCCAGTTACATTGAGTGACAGAAGTGTCACATTTAGTAACCACAACTGTTACATTTGATGTCAGAAGCCGTAGTAGTTGTTACAGTATTGAAATTAGATTCAACATACTTCATGTTTACACTGCACACAAAGCCGAATTTCGCACAGTAAACTACCAGCTCTGAACACAATGTGGCGTTTGTGGAAATGATTAAACTGAGCTAATAATGCCTACCAATATGGTCACTTGACTAGAATAAAAATGAGGCACTGTGATCCATAAATGCCTAAAGCATACCGCCGTCGATCCTCCATTTAAGTGAATATCAGAGAAACCAATGATACAGTTTTTCATGAATCTCCATATTTAAAATGTGGGCCTACAGCACAAATAAACCTGACTCGTGGTAAGATCAGTAGATTTCAGAAGCATGATTAAATGATACAAACTCACAATCGACAGTGATGTTCTTTAGGCACTTATGATTTTCAGCGCCTCAAATGGATGACTGTATGATAAAATTCATAACTTAACATACTATAACTCATTCAGAAACCCACAAAATAGATTTACTGTCAGCACAACATTAACATATACTGAAGTCTGATCTAATTTTACTACAGTATATAATGAGTGAATCTGCATAATATGAGGGGGGGTGGGGGTGCCATAATCTAGCGGGAATTATCCCCAGCGAACGGGACAAACGTCTGCCACAATGTGCTACCATCTGGTGGCACCGACGTAAGCTTCTATTTGAGTGGCAACGGTTGGCTGTGCTCATCGTGAACCGCGCACGTTGTTTATCAAATACGTGTGTATTTGGTTTGTAAGGCAATTACGTCACACGAGTTGCGCATATGCAAAAGCTCCTTAAAGCGTGCACAACTCAAGGAGCACTCGCGAGCCTGAGGCCAAGTTTCACACAGTCTGGAGGAGCAGTAGCGCGGTACATTCAAGGAGCATATCTCTCAAATCGCAGCATCTGTGTTACGTTTAACAGCATTCAAAGAAAAATAACCAATAATCCTTGAGGTGTCGAAAGTAAGGGTGTTCACGTCCTCTTTTGCTCTTACACAACAGCCGCCATTGCTCATGTTATAGATCAATGACCTCCAAGACAGTATTAAGCTCGTTTTCTTTTGAATATGATACAGTTATCAATAATGAAATACTCCTTAAAAAAGCTGCGCAAGTATCCGGTCATATCTTGATTCGGTTTCAAAGTAATGCAAAGACGGCAACTTACGTTAAATGTTATATAATGTAAAACTGTGCACTTCACAAAACGCAAAATGAGAAAGAAATATAATATTACTGAGTAAAGTATATTAATGAGTCACTAGTCCAACACATATCAAAGAAGTCCGACAGGGGACATTGCTTACATACAAAGTAGTGCAGTACGAATGGTCACAGGTTTGTTTGCCTCACGAGAGAGCGTTACGGACATATTACGAATATAGTACATACCCTAATGTATCACTGGCAACGGCCTTGCCGCAGTGGATACACCGGTTCCCGTCAGATCACCGATGTTAAGCGCTGTCGGGCGTGGCCGGCACTTGGATGGGTGACCATCCTGTCCGCCATGCACTGTTGCCAATTTTCGGGGTGCACTCAGCCTCGTGATGCCAATTGACGAGCTACTCGACCGAATAGTAGCGGCTCCGGTCAGAGAAAACCATCCCAACGACCGGGAGAGCGGTGTGCTGATCACATGCCCCTCCCATCCGCATCCTCAGTGAGGATGACATGGCGGTCGGATGGTCCCGATCTCCCACTTGTGATCTGAAGGCGGAGTGCTGTGTGTATGCTAATGTATCACTGCGCTAGGGACGCGAAGAAAATATTTCACTAGTTCAGCGTCGACAAAGACTGTTAACCAGTTATTTTTCCCTCAAAAAGTTGACGAATGTAACAGGAAGAAACCGTGTTATATAATAACACGAGAAATTTCCTGTGCCGTGTACTGCACACTGTGTGGACGTAGCTGTCGGTTCAGTGCATCCTGTGACGTCTTGGGAGCCTTTCTCATCATTAACTTGTCTAATACGTTCATGAACTTGTTATTGCTATTAGTGTCTGAGGAGGCTGAACTAATGAGAACCCAAAAGGGTGAGAAACAAGACACGTTTTCTGCAGTTATTGGACTTATGGCTCAGTATCCTATATTTTTGACAAATTCCAGGAGTTACTTTGAACTCGCAAAATCGGGGAGCCGGAAGCAGAATATGGCGTAATATAGGAGGCAGGTCCATTGAAACTTGGACGCCTTCTGTTACGAACTTACGGTTTTCTTAAAGAGATTTCGCCATTTTAGGGCAATCTCAGAAGTTGCAATCTGTTAACACTGGAGAGGTAGTTGTGACTATCAAACTCGGGGGTACGGTTACGTGCCCCAGCTAATTAGCTCCGCAGTCAGGCACAGAGGACCGTGTGATGCTGACTGGCCGCCGTGCCATCCTCTGCCATATGGTGGTATTTGGGTCAGATACGGTGGGATCACACTACCGGCCGTTGCCGGCTTTGCAGATCTCGGGGCCGTTAGATCTCATTCAAGTAGCCCCTCAATCGGTGACACAAGGCTGAATGTCCCACATTCTTGTCCTCTCATCAAGAAATATGCCGGGTAATACCGCTAACTGAACCCGGGTCCTCTGTGGGGAACTTAGCTGCGCTGACCACTAAGATGCAAAGATAGATGGTACATCTCATATGGTGTTATTAATTCGCGCAGATTAACGTTAGATCAGGGAACTAATAATTAACTAGGGAAGGTGCAAGTCGAAGGAACGAATTTGTAGAGTATTACTGAAGAGGGAATAAACTGGAGTGTTTGATTTGGGCGTGAATTCATAACTTTTACATGTATCAGGTGTTATCCCGAGATTTTTTTAATTTGTAGGATTCCCACAACTGTTGCAAAGTGCCACATGGCACTTGGAGATCAAAGGGAGAGAGTTATTGTTATACGCTTCCTTTCAGTCGCCGGCCGGGGTGGTCGAGCGGTTCTAGGCGCTGCAGTCTGGAACCGCGCGACCGCTACGGTCGCAGGTTCGAATCCTGCCTCGGGCATGGATGTGTGTGATGTCCTTAGGTTAGTTAGGTTTAAGTAGTTCTAAGTTCTAGGGGACTGATGACCTCAGCAGTTAAGTCCCATAGTGCTCAGAACCATTTGAACCATTTGAACCATCTTTTCAGTCCACTGGTCATATCCAGAAATTTATCTTTGCACAATCGTATTTATACTGGACAGCGATCAGTTGTAAGAATTTAATCCCATATCCCAGGATGGAGAGAAGCTGGGTGCCGCATCAGAAGCTTCACTGCCGCAAAAGAAACACTGCAGGACTGTGTTCAGTGGCACCAGCGCATAATGCGTGCGTACTGCGGGGTTGTAGTGCTAGGGACTCATTTGTCACTGTCTTTGGCGATCAGATGGCGGTCAGGAGGCCTGCAACGTTCATTCCAGGGTACAACCATTCTCCACCGACGAGTACATACTTCTGTTGATAAGCTTAAGCCATTTGAATGGGGTCGCATTCCAGGTTTGCGGGAGACAGGATGGATGTATCAGCGGAGTACGGTTACGTTGGTCAAGATGTGGTGTGTCGCGTCTCTTAACAGTAGTCTGTGCAAGATGCCCGAACTGTACAGGAGGATCTGGACGTCCGCGTAGTACAGTCGAACTTCAAATTCGACACATCGTGCGGGCAACGGTGGCCGACTGAGTGTCATCACTGACACCAAGATACCGCCAATGTTAGCTGCACTAATGTCTTCAAAGTGTTGACTGAAGAGTGGAATGGCTCTCTGTTATCCTCAGCGATGAGAGTGGATTCGGTCTGAATGCTAGTTCAACTCGCCGTCACCAGTGCCCGCTACATAGCGCAGGCTGTTATCCCCGTTGCTACACCCATTTCTTCGACGGTAAGATGATGTACACTACTAGCCATTAAAATTGCTAAACCGAGAAGAAATGCAGATGACAAACGTGTATTCATTGGACAAATATATCATACTAGAACTGACATGTCATTACATTTTCACGCAATTTGGGTGCATAGATCCTGAGAAATCGGTACCCAGAACAACCACCTCTGGCCGTAATAACGACCTTGATACGCCTGGGCATTGAGTCAAACAGAGCTTTGAAGGCGTGTACAGATACAGCTGCCCATGCAGCTTCAACACGATACCACAGTTCATCAGGAGTAGTGACTGACGTATTGTGACGAGCCAGTTGCTCGGCCACCATTGACCAGGCGTTTTCAGTTGCTGAGGGATCTAGAGAATGTGCTGGCCAGGGCAGCAGTCGAACATTTTCTGTATCCAGAGAGGCCTATACAGGACCTGCAACATGCGGTCGTGCATTATCCTGCTGAAATGTAGGGTTTCGCAGGGATCGAATGAATGGTAGAGCCACGGGTTGTAACACATCTGCAATGTAACGTCCACTGTTCAAAGTGCCGTCAATGCGAACAAGAGAGGTGATCGAGACGTGTAACCAATGGCACCCAATACTATCACGCCGGGTAATACGTCAGTATGGCGATGACGAATACACGCTTCTAATGTGTGTTCACCGCGATGTCGCCAAACACGGATGCGACCATCATGATGCTGTAAACAGAACCTGGATTCATCCGAAAAAAATGACGTTTTGCCATTCGTGCACCCAGGTTCGTTGTTGAGTACACCATCGCAGGCGCTTGTGTCTGTGATGCAGCGTCAAGGGTAACCGCAGCCATGGTCTCCGAGCTGATAGTCCATGTTGCTGCAAACGTCGCCGAACTGTTGGTGCAGATGGTTATTACTAATTAATGTTTCCCATAGACCCTTTTACTCATTTCCGATTATGCGGGGTATCACCTCATTTCTTAATGTAATCGGTGTCACAATAAGATTTTGACTGTAAAAGTTTTGTAAGCATCGAAACATGGTTAACGTGGGATGACAGTATGCAAAGGCTCGAACACCTTGCTGAGTGGTTAATGTTCCTAACGCACTATACACTGAGACACTGACTAAATGAAATGACACACTTCATGTTCATAAATCGAAGGCGAATGAGAAATCTAATGCTGGAGCTTTACAATCGTTGGGATGAAATGCTAATACAATGCGCAACACCTAGATAAAGTCCTCTCAAAGATGGCATAATTTAGCATTTCGATATTACCCAGTTATATTTTTCCGCAGCATTTGAGAGCTTGTGAGAAGACACGTAAGTTGAGTGCTTGCTAATGTTTGCAGCAGATATGATGTTTTGCTTTCGCTGCCGTTCCACTACGGCTCGCAATAAGCTCACGAGCGCCACGCAGCAACGCCGCCCACGCTGGACCGAAGCCCTTTGTACTTGGCGCAGAGACCGACAGGGGGGCGGCTAGTGCCCAGCGGCTCATCACCAGCTCAAGACACGGTTTACACAAGGGTTATTACTACAGAAAGGCCCCAAACAAAGTGAACCGTGATCACGTCTCTAATGACATCGCTGCACGGACATAATCAAACCGGCGGTGGCACCGTGTCCGTTACCTATGCACAAGTAAGTGTTGATAATGACAACATAGTTCAGAAAATTATTTAAGCAAGTAATTTACTGGTCTGGATGGTATTGGTGAGAAGATAGTGCCAGCGATAGATTCCTGTTTTTGAAATGCTACCGCCTCATTGCATTTTCAACCTGACGTTCAGAAACCGAGTGCGAATGAAAATTTTAAAGCTGACGTTTGCAGTCCTTATGATTAAATGCTACTAAAATGCGCTGTGTCAAAATAAAGTTCTCTTACTGGTGTCACAATGCATTTTAAAAAAAAAATGGTTCAAATGGCTCTGAGCACTATGGGACTTAACATCTATGGTCATCAGTCCCCTAGAACTAAGAACTACTTAAACCTAACTAACCTAACGACAGCACACAACACCCAGCCATCACGAGGCAGAGAAAATCCCTGACCCCGCCGGTAATCGAACCCGGGAACCCGGGCGTGGGAAGCGAGAACGCTACCGCACGACCACGAGATGCGGGCTGCATATTTTCGATATTATCCATTTATTATACGGACTCATTTCTATAATCATAAAAACTGGTTCCAAATTAAGAATGCCATTACGCAGTCTAACCTCATAAAAACCTATGCTATAAACTCAGCCTGTGCAGTCCACTGATTTCCCACTTTATGGTATAGTCACCTTATATTCCAGGCACTGTTATAGGCACCCAATGTTAAAAGTTGGTGGTTGGAGAGACGACATTACAATTACAGATAGTCTGCGTAAACCAGTTGTTGGCAACCGATGCATCGTATTCATAGATCGTGATAGCCCTTCAGCATCAACTAGGGTCTGAAAATGGTGCACTGAAGCGCCGAAAGTGGTAGCTACACAATAAATGACAACATAAATACGGCTGTAGATGATTCATTTTCTTACAATCTTTAACATGTGTATTCGCCAACGACTCTCATTTGTGGCTGCGTTTGGCAGCGATTGACTGTACTCTGTGGAGCCATCGTGAGGTACTAACTGTAACCTAGGATGTGACTCTTTGGATGACACCATATTCCTTCCCGCAGCACGTCCGCACCATCGGTGTGTAGTGCTGTGTCACTTGACCGCCATATGGGGGAGACCTGAATGTGGACATAGATGAGAAGACAGGGAGTGTAGCACGGGCCGATGGCAGCTACCTCTCTGAACCCTGCTACCCAACTTGCAAGTGGCCAGGAACACTGGCCTAAAAACCAACCATAGGGTCGTTGCCCACAACCAGGGACAAATGTGCTGTGGTCGGGAGAACAGCTGGTGAACCTCCGAGGGTGAACAGGAAATGACTAGTAGTGGTGAAGGGAACCCTCCGCCACACACCGTAAGGTGAATTGTGGAATATATACGTAAACGTATATGTTGGTGTGGCACCTCCACACATATCGCCTCTGGCTGGAGAAGTGGCGACATCGGTTTACTGCTACGGTGGAGGCGGCAGCTGCAGTGCCGCGACGTCGGTCTACCTCGGCACCACACTGGATGGCGCCCAGCGCGATGAATGGAGATGACTGTTGTTACGGAACGCAAGGTGTGATGGTTCTGCGGGCAAAAATTCTCCGCAGAATCGCTGACATAAGGGTGCCACAAGTGGTTGTCGTTGTTCAGGTGCAACCCAGAGGAACCTTGAACGGTGTAAGACAAATGACACTATATTTGAGTGGTGACACCATGCTCCAAACGCTGCTTCTTGCCAGAATGTTTAAAGGAATCTTCGTCCTGCAGGCGAAAGTTAGGCTAATCCGGCGGATCGAACGGTTTTCGCCGTGGTCGCAGTAGATGTAGCAGGGTATAATGACAAAACCACATAATAATTCTATTGGCAAGTTCCCCTTATGCGCAAAGAGACATAGGAGGAACGAAAAATCTTTAAGCTTTGCTTCGGTGTGTGGGAGAAACAGAGTTTATTCATGTGGTTTTTTAACATTCCAACAGTCCATTCAGCTTCAGCAGATAAAAATTCACTTGGCGCCTTCCTGAGAGACAATCCTCATTCCTTCCAAATTAACAATGTACCAGTAAGTGCCGATTAGATGTCGCTTGAATTCAAAGAAATAGTATCAGCAGCAATTGAGAGACTTATGGCAAATAAATAAAAAGACGACAGATCTGCCAAATTTAAACGAACGCTAAATCTCCAAGATTGGCGATCTTTTACAGAAGCTCGAAATTTAGCGTGGACTTCAGCGTGAGATGCTTATAGTAGCTTCCACAACAAAACTTTGTCCCGAAACCTGTCAGAAAATCCAAAGAGACTGTGGTCGTACGTAAAGTATGCTAGCGGCAGGACACAATCAATACTTTCTCTTCACGATAACGATGGAAATACAATCGATGACAGTGCTACCAAAGCAGAGTTACTAAACATAGCCTTCATAAATTCCATCGCCAAAGAAGGCGAAGTAAATATTCCAGAATTAAAATCAAGAACAGCTGTCAACATGATTACCGTAGAAATAGATATCATCAGAATAGTGAAGCAGCTTACATCAGCAGCAAAAAGCAAATCTCCGGTCTAGAGTGTATATTAATTAGGTTCCTCTGAGAGTATTTCTAGATTTCCAGAAGGCTTTCACACTGTGCCTCTCAAGCGACGTGTAGTGAAATTGCGTGCTTATCGTCACAATTATACGCCTGGATTCCTGATTTCCTGTCAGAGAGCTCATAGTTCATGGTAATTGATGGGAAATCGCAGAATAAAACAAAAGTGATTTCTGGCGCTCCCCAATGTAGTGGTATAGGCCCTCTGCTATTCCTTATGTATACAGGGTGTTACAAAAAGGTACGGCCAAACTTTCAGGAAACATTACTCACACACAAATAAAGAAAAGATGTTATGTGGACATGTGTCCGGAAACGCTTAATTTCCATGTTAGAGCTCATTTTTGTTTCATCAGTATGTACTGTACTTCCTCGATTCACCGCCAGTTGGCCCAATTGAAGGAAGATAATGTTGACATCGGTGCTTGTGTTGACATGCGACTCATTGCTCTACAGTACTAGCATCAAGCACATCAGTACGTAGCATCAACAAGTTCGTGTTCATCACGAACGTGGTTTTGCAGTCAGTGCAATGTTTACAAATGCGGAGTTGGCAGATGCCCATTTGATGTATGGATTAGCACGGGGCAATAGCCGTGGCGCGGTACGTTTGTATAGAAACAGATTTCCAGAACGAAGGTGTCCCGACAGGAAGACGTTCGAAGCAATTGATCGGCGTGTTAGGGAGCACGGAACATTCCGGCCTATGACTCGCGACTGGTGAAGACCTATAACGACGAGGACACCTGCAATGGACGAGGCAATTCTTTGTGCAGTTGACGATAACCCTAATGTCAGCGTCAGAGAAGTTGCTGCTGTACAAGGTAACGTTGACCACGTCACTGTATGGAGAGTGCTACGGGAGAACCAGCTGTTTGCGTACCATGTACAGCGTGTGCAGGCACTATCAGCAGCTGATTGGCCTCTACGGGTACACTTCTGCGAATGGTTCATCCAACAATGTGTCAATCCTCTTTTCAGTGCAAATGTTTTCTTTACGGATGAGGCTTCATTCCAACGTGATCAAATTGTAAATTTGTCCGCAGCTCGTGGTCGTGCGGTAGCGTTCTTGCTTCCCACGCCCGGGTTCCCGGGTTCGATTCCCGGCGGGGCCAGGGATTTTCTCTGCCTCGTGATGACTAGGTGTTGTGTGCTGTCCTTAGGTTAGTTAGGTTTAAGTAGTTCTAAGTTCTAGGGGGCTGATGACCATAGATGTTAAGTCCCATAGTGCTCAGAGCCATTTGAAATTGTAAATTTTCACAATCAACATGTGTGGGCTGACGAAAATCCGCACGCAATTGTGCGATCGCGTCATCAACACAGATTTTCTGTGAACGTTTGGGCAGGCATTGTTGGTGATGTCTTGATTGGGCCCCATGTTCTTCCACCTACGCTCAATGGAGCACGTTATCATCATTTCATACGGGATACTCTCTCTACCTGTGCTGCTAGAACATGTGCCTTTACAAGTACGGCACAACATGTGGTTCATGCACGATGGAGCTCCTGCACATTTCAGTCGAAGTGTTCGTACGCTTCTCAGCAACAGATTCGGTGACCGATGAATTGGTAGAGGCGGACCAAATCTATGGCCTCCACGCTCTCCTGACCTCAACCCTATTGACTTTCATTTATGGGGGCATTTGAAAGCTCTTGTCTACGCAACTCCGGTACCAGATGTAGAGACTCTTCGTTCTCGTATTGTGGACGGCTGTGGTACAATACGCCATTCTCCAGGGCTGCATCAGCGCACCAGGGATTCCATGCGACGGAGGGTGGATGCATGTATCCTCGCTAACGGAGAACATTTTCAACATTTCCTGTAACAAAGTGTTTGAAGTCACGCTGTTACGTTCTGTTGCTCTGTGTTTCCATTCCATGATTAATGTGATTTGAAGAGAAGTAATAAAATGAGCTCTAACATGGAAAGTAAGCGTTTCCGTACACATGTCCACATAACATATTTTCTTTCTTTGTGTGTGAGGAATGTTTCCTGAAAGTTTGGCCGTACCTTTTAGTAACACCCTGTATAAACGATTTAGGAGACAATCTGAGTAGCCGTCTGAGGTTGTTTGCAGACGATGCTGTCGTTTATCGTCTAACAAACTCATTAGAAGATCAAAACAAGTTTCAAAACGATTTAGAAAAGATATCTGTATGATGCTAAAATTGGCAATGAAAAGTATGAGGTCATCCCTACGAGTACTAAAAGGAACCCGTTAAACTTCGATTACACGATAAATCAGAAAAATAAAAAGGCCGTAAATACAACTTAATACCTAGGAATTACAATTACGAACGACTTAAATTGGAAAGAACACACAGAAAATGTCGTGGGGAAGGTGAACCAAAGACTGCATTTAATTGGCAGGACACTTAGAAGATGCCACAGATCTACTAAAGAGACTGCCTGTACTAAGCTCGTCCGCCTTAATTTGGAGTACTGCTGCGCTGTGTGGGATCCTTACCAGATAGGATTAACGGAGTACATGGAGAACGTTCAAAGAAGAGCAGCAAGTATTGTATTACCGCAAATTAGAGAATCTGGGGTGTACATCATTAAAACGAAGGCGTTTTTCGCTGCGGCGAGATCTTATCACGAAATTCCAATCACCAAATTTCTCTTCTGAATGCGAAAATATTTTGTTGACGCCGACCTACATAGAGAGAAACGATCATCATAATAAAATAGGGAAAACATAACTCGCACGAAAAGATATAAGTGTTCGTTTTTTCCGCGCGCTGTTCGAGATTGGGATAATAGAGAATTATAGTGAAGGTGGTTCGATGAACCTTCTGCCGGGCACTTAAGTGTGATTTGCAGTGTATCATGTAAATATAAATGTAGATGGTTAGATTGAGGGTGAAAAGAAGCGGTAGTTACATGGCGTATGCTATTGTCGTCATAAGGCTGATGAAAATGGGCTGAAATGGGTTATGGTGTGTTTTTGAAGACGAGGACCTCAGGAAGAGATTCCAGACAAAATACAGATGACAAAGCCAATACAGAACTAGCAGTAGGGGTGGATACCATGGGGACTAAAAAAGGAAATGTTTGTATGTTTACCACCAACAATCATTACGTGTACCAGAATAGAACCCGAAACCAATTGGTTCTGTGTACATTGACTTGGTTTGGATTGACGAGGCCACTGGAAATGATGATCCGCAAAAAGCATTAGAATGAGAGGTCCTTTGCTGAATTTAGGCGCCCGTGTCCTACCAAGTACAATGACATCAGGCGAGTTGCTTTTTGCGAACTATGACCCAGTAGCCTTGATGCAAAAATTACAGAATCTCCTACTTTATTCTCTGTATGTAGCAATAGAACATCACACCATGTGGACAGCACGTAACAATGCATGGCCACCCATTCCATACGAACTGCAAAACTACCGAAGAGCTGGGTCAGAAGCTAATGCTCCAGCAATATGCCGAAAGTCAAGAGGAACTTTTTTGAAGAGTTTCAAAATCTGGGGTCTTTAATAACACTGTTCATTAGATGGACCAATTGCTGTGTTGGTACTGACTGGTAACGGAAAGAAAACGACTGTGTTCAAACGTCCTGCAGTGGGCCTGTACAACTCCAATTGATAATTAGATTACAACAGATACCAACACAGAACTTTTTGCGCTATTCCCGTTGAGGCAGGCTCGCAAGCATTGAAAAAGCCGTTAAAGGTCAATAATCTGTAATCTAATACACCTGTGGAGTGTACAAATATTGGTGGAACCTGGTAATGGCGAGCACCTCTTTTTCGAGTAGATTATAATTGCACTGTGCTTTGTTGAGAATTTTCGTGACAACAGCAATGAGCCTATTACATGGACCAGTTTTATAGGAGAGCACTGCTCCAATCTCATAAGAAGATACACCCACATCTCAGACAACAGGCTTATCTTGATCAAAATGAATGAGACAGTGACAACTTAACAATGCATTCTTTAATTGTTGAAACGCGTCCTGACGTATTTTGGACACCTTTACGGGTCAGCCAGTTCAGAAGAGGAGCAATTTGCTTAGTGGTAGCAATAAACTAATAATGAAAATAAAATAAATGAATAAAAAAAGAAAATAATATGTTAATCTTCTCAGGACGACCTGTAGCTCCTTGACATTATGGGGCACCGGCAGATGTTTCATCACAGACACGTGCGAATGAGCAGGAGGAATACCCTATGAATTTGTAACAGGTCCTAAATATTCATTTCTTCGTGGGAGAAGGAGCACTTATTCTTGTTACACTTTAAGCCAGTCACAACCTGCATGTAAAGCAAACCATCTAAATTTGCCAAATGTTTGGGAGTTTAGATATTAATTGTTCCAGGAAACGCTGAAAAAAGCAGGAGCTGAAGCACTTCCTAATGTTAGCTTTTGAAACTAGAAGAAACCCGTAAAGCAATAGTTACAAAATTTTGCTTGGACTGCTCGTCTAGCAGGAACCGCATCAATGTTTCCAAAAAATACTCTGGTCGTGGGAAAGGAAACGAATGCATGACAGTTTGTGGCTTTCACCGTGCCTCTGAAATCAGCAGGCAGACATAAACCTCCTGATGGCTTTCTGGGTACGACCAAGGGGGATGCCAACTGGCTTGCAGAGATAGGTTGCATTGTCTTTCCATCGTAGCAGTTACTAAGCATTCAGCTCACATACAGCATGGTGGACAGGCCTACCATTATCTTCAGTGGTAATGAGCACATCAAAAACCTTAGGGCCTTCCTAAAGGTGGTTCAAGAAGTTCGCTATACTTATTGCACAAGTCACAAACATTAGTACATGGCGCAGAAACACTGTTTTGGAACACTTTGTCCTTTATACGTAGGTTGAATGAACGAAATAAGCCTACACTAAAAATGTTTGCACTTTGTAAGGTCACGAAAAGCTGCTGGTAACTTCACACGTATTTCGTGTCCATCCAAAAAAAAAAAAAAAAAAAAAAAAAAAAAAAAAAAAAAAAAAAAAAAAAAAAACAAAGAGAGAGAGAGAAACAGAAGTAAGTTTAGGTAGCCAAAGTGCATCGATCGTTTCATAAATGCCCACTCTTAATTGGACAAAAACTCTTGTTCATGTTTCAGCAGAAGGTTTCCGTGAAGTGCAAAAGCGAGCCTACATTGATGCCGGACATAATGGCAATGCCCACGCAACAATGACTTGCTGAAAGCTACACTGAAGCCTGTAGTAGACCAGTGCTGGTCCTGGTAGCATTGAACACGGACTGTCTGGATATGACCTGGTTTACCACACTTTAAAGTCTTTGCATCACGACCAGGACAAGCTTTCCTATCATGATTTGAAAAACGCTAATAACGAGACTTCCTCACCGTATGCTGAAGTATACCTCGTGTACAAATGATCGAAGGGTTTTAACTTTACTGTATGATGAGTGCCTTGTACACTTTGAAGAAGAGAAGTAGGTGGAGTCTCAAAATAAACTTTAATTGTATCCACAGTACTTTGAAGTTCTACAATGGACAAGATTCTTTTCAGATCTTGAACTGGCAGTCTTATGATAACAATGCGTATGCGTGCATATGACACGTTTTGCTTAATTGCATCACCTAACATAACCTCACTATAACTTATTTCGCAACAACACTTGAATCCGCAACGTCGAGTTAGCCCTTTTAGTTCAGAAACACACTGTTTTAATGACTGTTCAGGTTGCTTCTTAAGACGGTAAAGATTAAATCTGTTCAAATGTTCAAATGTGTGTGAAATCTTACGGGACGTAACTGCTAAGGTCACCAGTCCCTAAGCTTACACACTACTTAACCTAAATTATCGGAAGGACAAACACACACACCCATGCCCGAGGGAGGACTCGAACCTCCGCCGGGGCCAGCCGCACAGTCCATGACTGCAGCGCCCTAGACCGCTCGGGTAATCCCTCGCAGCGTTTAAATCTCTCCGCAGCCACATGAATCTGTGCCTCGTAATGGCCACTAAGACTTCGAACGAGTTCCTCGTAATCAACATCTTCCGGAGGGGAGTCGGGGAACAACTACACTCCTGGAAATTGAAATAAGAACACCGTGAATTCATTGTCCCAGGAAGGGGAAACTTTATTGACACATTCCTGGGGTCAGATACATCACATGATCACACTGACAGAACCACAGGCACATAGACACAGGCAACAGAGCATGCACAATGTCGGCACTAGTACAGTGTATATCCACCTTTCGCAGCAATGCAGGCTGCTATTCTCCCATGGAGACGATCGTAGAGATGCTGGATGTAGTCCTGTGGAACGGCTTGCCATGCCATTTCCACCTGGCGCCTCAGTTGGACCAGCGTTCGTGCTGGACGTGCAGACCGCGTGAGACGACGCTTCATCCAGTCCCAAACATGCTCAATGGGGGACAGATCCGGAGATCTTGCTGGCCAGGGTAGTTGACTTACACCTTCTAGAGCACGTTGGGTGGCACGAGATACATGCGGACGTGCAATGTCCTGTTGGAACAGCAAGTTCCCTTGCCGGTCTAGGAATGGTAGAACGATGGGTTCGATGACGGTTTGGATATACCGTGCACTATTCAGTGTCCCCTCGACGATCACCAGTGGTGTACGGCCAGTGTAGGAGATCGCTCCCCACACCATGATGCCGGGTGTTGGCCCTGTGTGCCTCGGTCGTATGCAGTCCTGATTGTGGCGCTCACCTGCACGGCGCCAAACACGCATTCGACCATCATTGGCACCAAGGCAGAAGCGACTCTCATCGCTGAAGACGACACGTCTCCATTCGTCCCTCCATTCACGCCTGTCGCGACACCACTGGAGGCGGGCTGCACGATGTTGGGGCGTGAGCGGAAGATGGCCTAACGGTGTGCGGGACCGTAGCCCAGCTTCATGGAGACGGTTGCGAATGGTCCTCGCCGATACCCCAGGAGCAACAGTGTCCCTAATTTGCTGGGAAGTGGCGGTGCGGTCCCCTACGGCACTGCGTAGGATCCTACGGTCTTGGCGTGCATCCGTGCGTCGCTGCGGTCCGGTCCCAGGTCGACGGGCACGTGCACCTTCCGCCGACCACTGGCGACAACATCGATGTACTGTGGAGACCTCACGCCCCACGTGTTGAGCAATTCGGCGGTACGTCCACCCGGCCTCCCGCATGCCCACTATACGCCCTCGCTCAAAGTCCGTCAACTGCACATACGGTTCACGTCCACGCTGTCGCGGCATGCTACCAGTGTTAAAGACTGCGATGGAGCTCCGTATGCCACGGCAAACTGGCTGACACTGACGGCGGCGGTGCACAAATGCTGCGCAGCTAGCGCCATTCGACGGCCAACACCGCGGTTCCTGGTGTGTCCGCTGTGCCGTGCGTGTGATCATTGCTTGTACAGCCCTCTCGCAGTGTCCGGAGCAAGTATGGTGGGTCTGACACACCGGTGTCAATGTGTTCTTTTTTCCATTTCCAGGAGTGTATATACGCAGTCTGTACACGCCGGCATGGACCGTTTCCAGCAAAAATACAGTGCGCGGCATACCTTCAATGCTGTGTGCTGTGATGTAGGAAGCGGATGCGCGCGATGTTCGGACCAGTCCTCTTCTTTGCAGCTAAAATGACGAAACTTGGCTGCAGGAAGAGGCTGCGGTGCTGCTTGTTGCGACAGTAAGTTATATAGTGAGCAGCAGTCATTCAGTCTACTGCGCTTGGGTTAGAGGTAGTTCTCGTGGGGCCCAGACATGCTTAAACACATTATATTACAGAGAAGATAAATATCATTTTAGTCGCTGAAAGGATTGGAACACTGAGAACATCCACGATATATGCCAGGGCGGAAAGCTAGGCACTGTAGTAAAATGCACACATCATCATTGCCTTGTTACATGGCGGATGAGGAAAGGGCACTGCATGATAAAAACTGTAATCATCGTCGCCATTTCTGTATTACGGACCAAAAATAACACGCCTGAGACATCCTAGTTGTCATTTCTGTGTCTTGGAGCAAGCCTGGACGTACTTTAGGTAGAAGTCGAGAGGTTACTACAAAAAAAATAAAACACTATGTAATTCTCACCTTACAAGGAGAGGTCCCCAGCAGTTCGATCGACTTTTTGAAACTGTCTATACGGTGACGTAGGTTAAGATCCCAAGTAACGGAATTTTGTGTGACACTCAGTAACATTAAAAATATTTTTGTTGCAGTTTCGCTGTGTGGTACAGAGGATAAAATACTAAGTTGACATGCAGGAGGCTATGGGTATGAATCTTGTCAAGTGTGAAAGTTTATGTTTTATTTTCAAATGTTCATCGAAATTACTTTAATCAATATTTTTATTCATTTAATTGGTTTAAATGTAAAAGTTCCATTTTATTGCGTTATGAAACTTATCAGTTATCAATCTAAGTTTTAGAGTTGCAGAGATATTGAAAAGTCAGCACCAACACGAAGAATGCTCTCTATTACCATATGATGAATCTTACTTTGGCCCAGAAAGGGGTGAAATATGCAACTATCTAACTCTTTGACAATCTGACCATGGAAAAAAATGTCTAAGACATAGCATAAATATTTTCAAATGCAAATCAAAGAGCTTCCTCCTTAACAAGTCCTTCCATACCAAAGAGGAATTCTTGAGTGGAGCTACTTAGTGATTAAAAAAACATGCAGCATGCAGCCATTTATAGATTATTCTTACTTTTTTATTTAGTTCTATGCAAGCGTTTTAATTTTGTTCTGTTCACACGTCCTACCGGGTGAACAAAAAGTCAGTATAAATTTGAAAACTTAATAAACCACGGAGTAATGTAGATAGAGAGATAAAAATTGACACACATACTTGGAATGACATGGGGTATTATAAGAACAAAAAAAAAGTTCAAAAAATGTCCGACAGATGGCACTGGACAGCTAAACGTCAGTGACTGCGCATGACAATCGTGTATAAAATGAGCTGTAATGGGAGAGAGAATCAGATGAGTCGGCAGTCGCAGCATGTTGACGTTACCTGAAATGCCGCTTTTAGTGAAGCTGTATTATCAGAATGGGGAATGTGCTAGTTCAGCGTTACGATCCTATCGCCATAGGAAGGGGATTCGAACGGGTAAAGGTCCGTTGGCAAATGCAGCTGTGGCGAGAATGATTTCGAAGTTCATAGCCACGTGTTGTTTAGACGATAGACCCCGTAGTGGCCGACCGAGCACAAGGCATAATGCTTCTGAGACAGTTCAGGAAGAAATGGAGACTGTAACGGGTTCGTCTATGCACGGGAAAGTTAGTGCTCGTGCAGCCGCACGTCGCACCGGCATTCCATACACTACTGTTTGGTTGGCACTTAGGCGTACCCTCCGATGCTATCCGTTCAAAATCCATCGGTATCATGAATTGTTACCTGGCGATTTAGTGAAGCAGAGGACATTTGCGGTGTGGGCGTTTCAAAAGATGGCGGAAGATGGCGATTGGTTGAGTAACGTGTTGTGGACCGACGAAGCTCATTTCACGCTCCGAGGGTCTGTCAACGCCAACAACTGCAGAATTTGGGCTACCGAAAATGCTATAACTGTCGTGGAAACTCCATTGCATGACGAGAAAGTCACGGTATGGGTTGGATTTACCACATCTACCGTTATCGGGCCTTTTTTGTTCGAGGAAATGCGTGATTCTGGTTTTGTAACTGCTACCGTGACGGGTGAGAGGTACGCCGATATTTTACAGAATCGCGTCATCCCCAGCCTGGCTGATAAACACCTGCTGGAACGTACGATATTTATGCAGGATGTCCGCAGCTCGTGGTCGTGCGGTAGCGTTCTCGCTTCCCACGCCCGGGTTCCCGGGTTCGATTCCCGGCTGAGTCAGGGATTTTCTCTGCCTCGTGATGACAGGGTGTTGTGTACTGTCCTTAGGTTAGTTAGGTTTAAGTAGTTCTAAGTTCTAGGGGACTGAAGAGCACAGATGTTAAGTCCCATAGTGCTCAGAGGCATTTGAACCATTTATGCAGGATGGCGCTCCACCCCATATTGCTAGAAGCGTGAAAGATCTCTTGCGCGCGTTTTGGTGATGATCGTGTGCTCAGCCGCCACTTTCGTCATACTTGGACTCCCATGTCCCCAGACCTCAGTCCGTGCGATTATTGGCTTTGGGGATACCTGAAGTCGCAAGTGTATCGTGATCGACCGACATCTCTAGGGATGCTGAAAGACAACATCCGACGCCAAGGCCTCACCGTATCTCCTGACATGCTTTACAGTGCTGTTCACAACATTATTCCTCGACTACAGCTATTGTTGACGAATGATGGTGGACATATTGAGCATTTTCTGTAAAGAAAAATGGTTCAAATGGCTCTGAGCACTATGGGACTTAACTTCTAAGGTCATCAGTCCCCTAGAACTTAGAACTACTTAAACCTAACTAACCTAAGGACATCACACACATCCACGACCGAGGCAGGATTCGAACATGCGACCGTAGCGGTCACGCGGTTCCAGACTGAAGCGCCTAGTACCGCACGGCCACATCGGCCGGCTTCTGTAAAGAACATCGTCTTTGCTTTGTCTTACTTTGTTATGCTAATTATTGCTATTCTGATCAGATGAAGCGCGATCTTTTGTATATTTTTGGTTCTAACAAAACCCCACGTCATTCCAAGCATGTGTGTCAATTTGTACCTCACTATCTACATTATTCCGTGATTTATTCAGTTCACGCGGTACATCATAAAGTTTATCACGAATCTAATGTATCGAAGAGGTAAGTAACTGATATTTCTGAATTTGATAAATGGAACAAGTAACTAACTAACTGGTATTTCATGACACTTCCTACGACCAGCCCCCGCAATATTCATCGGTCCCTGATCGTCAGTGCATGGGGTGTGCCTCGTCTTGGTTTAGCTGCTATATTTCCTTCACGTTTTCACTTCACAATCCCATCACCAGCAGTCGACTTTAATACCTTTAGGAGGATTGAAATGTCCCACATTGCTCTGTTATTCAGATGACTTCCTATGACTAACTTGTATTCGTAGTCATTGAGCTCTCCAGATCGACAAGTTTTAGTGTTCTTGCTTCTGTGCTGGCAATATTATACGTCCCGCCTCTTTTTATACGCAGCTCGTGACATCTAGTGCTCAATTCCGAACTGTATGGATGTGTCTGGATACTTTCGATCAGACATTGTAATTTCTTACCGTTACACGAGACAACTCGTCAGGCCGTGGGTACTTAGTGCGAAACTCGCGAAGCCGGGGAGATCGTTAGTACCCTATTAAACTTGATGTCCGAACAAAGCCAACAGCGTCTGAACTTCGCTGTGAAAGCAGGAAATACGATAGGAGCATGTTGTAAGGGCGCATGGGCCCCTGGTTGGCGAGTTGGGCACATGTCTTTTGGTGATTTCCGGAGACATACAGCCAAAAGCAGTAATTGTAGGCTCGAAAGTCCATACGAATAAATCATGCCTAAGGACAAGAGGACGTAATGTAACATGGAACAAGTAAATGTTGCTTCTCTGTACTAAATACTTCCGGAAGAACGTTACAAAGCATTTGTGAGTCACAGCCGTTGTGCGTTACGCTAAAACATAGCATTGCTTAACCAGTCAACTGATCGCAAGGACAAAGTAAGAGTTGAATGCCTATGGCTTTTATAAGTACTGTCACAACAGAGCTGAGTCAAAGTCCGATCTCTCCTGGGATCCATTCTTTTGAACAGAGGTTGTCAGCTAATTAAGGAATCCGCCATGTATCACGACGAATGTCTTTCAGAGTGTATTTGAAGTGTGCAACAAATATGAATCATTATTCACATCCCCAAACACTAGAATGTTAAAAGGAAAGGCTCAAGCACTGTATTAATGCTTTGACCGGCACAAAAGTCCAGGAGTAGAGTCCATTTGATAGACATTCATATTATATGGAGGGATCATGTGGAAGACAAGGAAGCGGAAAAACTTTACAGTTTTCTGTTGCACACATAAAACTGTATATATAAATACGATCTGCCTTCCGTGATTTTTCACGTTAAACGTACTGAAAAAGTCCGTTTTCTTTTCATATTTCCGCGTATGTCACGGTCTCTTCAATCAAAATTTAATACTTATACGAGGAATATAGAACACCAAAGTTCATGATGCTATGCAGACTGAAAAGGAGCTCGAAGCAAGGAATTAATTTCTGTCAAAAAAGGTTGGTGTCCAGTAGTATACAAACTAAATGGAGAACTTTGCTGAGCACAACACTGCAAGGGAAGATAGAGTTACTGAAATGAGAAGGAAGGTATTAAATATTAATTTTACCTTTAAAAACAAGACGACAAGAATGAAATTGCTGATGGGAGTCATATCTCTTTGAAGAAAACAGTGCAACAGTTAATGCGCAAGGAACTCTCTCATAGCAGAATATCAATTGTAAACTGGATGAAATCAAGTCCGGTGCTTGACAGATGCAAAGAGTACAAAACCTGTAGTGCTACTACCCACGAATGTATACATGTATTCTGATCCGATATCCCTGCTGCTAATGAAGGAAATGATTTTGTGTGGAGAACACAAGTGGAAGCGTGTAGTGCAGGTTATTTGTTTACATCTGTGAAGCCTCTGTTGGTAACATGATACATGTTGCAGACAGCGCAGTGCGGCGCGAGTCTTGACTTGGACGGGTAGGGAACGTTATCTAGGAGGTAGCGTGCTGGAGCTGTCAGAATGAAGCAGTCGGCTAATTAGCCACTGCTTTCAGCGAAATGTACCGTCCATGAATTATAGCACGGTTGTCATGAGCGCTGCTAATAAACTGAGAGATTATTGCGTGTGAAATATACCTGCGAGTGGCAATTTAGAGAACGTGTGTAACGCGAAGGGCCGATACACGCGAAACACAGAAGGTCACGATTTATTTAACGGCCGTCACAAGGCTAATATCAGTACTAATAAAAGTAAATAATAGACCGTAACATCATCTGAAAGAGAAAAGTGAGCCAATAAAGCACGTTAAAGACCAACTCTGAAGCAGGAGTAGTACATTACCTAAAGGCAATGAAAGATTTTGGTCATGTTGACCGATTCTTCCATCGCTTCTTGATTGACAAAGTTCATAATTATTAATGAAAAGAAGAATATTCTGTATGTTCTACAATATTAATTCACTTCGGTAACGGATTTTCGGCTTACAGGACCATCAATAGATTTTAGCTGATTATTATATGGAACAACTTCTAAAAAGATGCTACACATGGAAAAAGAAGCACGAGCACAGAGTAAATGTCACCTCTGATAGTGCGGCGTTAATGTAACTACAAGGTAAACAAATATAGAGGGAACAAACCAAAAATACTTTAACGTTAAATCCCGAAAAGCTAATGCCTATTAAATAATTTAAATTAAATGAACAACGCTTAGTTGGGGAATTTCCGCAAGTGGTCCACATGACAGCACCAATGACTTCTAACTAGTCCTGTGACACTTCAGTATCTTCCTAACAGCCGGGTAGCACGGAGTCATAAAACAGTTAACCAAAAAGGAATACGACAAACAACAGTCTGACTATACGCTGACTTGCACTCTTCTAGCTTTAACTAAGGATTTAGACCAGACAGTTGACTAGTTACTGGACCTCAAGAACGTTTCATATGAATACTAGCCAGGTTACCGGAAAAATCAGTGCACGACGACCGCTCTTATAGAAGCGAGAGGCGATTAGAAACAATTTATGGACAAAAAAGACATGTTCATTGTGTACCTCTTGGTTCCCAACAAAAGCTTTCACCACTGTCGTCTTTGACATTCTCCTTGCTAGAGCGAAAAGTAAAAATTTTTCTGCAAGTGTTGTACAATGGATAGACTCGCACCTTACAGCCAGCCAACAACGTAATAATCGCACCATAAAGGTCACAATGGAGGGATGAAGTATCGGGGCCCCACACATATGAGTATTGGTTCCGTTACTTTTCTGGTTGTATGTTAATGACGCGTCGACTAATCTCTTCCACTGCAAACAGAAATATACGCTGACGACCTTTAGTTACACCTAAGCGGTCACATCTGACACCATTGTAAACGGGGCATGTTAACAGGCTTGGGACTTCGCTGCTCGTCACCAGATTCGAACGTGGGTTCTCTGCTGGGCGTGAGGAAGAGGATTGTGAGGGTTTGTCCACAGATGGCCCCTGATGACAGAATAACAACATTTATCGTTCAGCTACAGTACACTGGTTACGGGCACTCTAGGCGAGGTTTGCTTCCACTCGTAATATTCTTGACGGTGACGGTGGCGTCCGGTGGACGTTGAAACGTGCTGCCGCTGCTGTGTCTGAAGCTCTGCTGGCATAACTCAAACCTGCTGCCTCAACAGTAGCGCTCCGGTCTTGCAGGGACACACTGTGGCAGCCTGAAGCACGCGTCACAGGCCCTTGTCACGCTGGCGGCTGGGGGGCGTGGCCGCGGGGCAGGTCAGTGCCCTGTATCAGCGAACATCACAGGCGGTGGCTGTCTGGCGTCGGCAGTCACGGCGTTTGTGGCGGCAGCATCCCAGGACAATGGCGACAGTGCATTACCAAAACCCACCACAAGCGATGACTCCCATAACAGGCAACAGCCTGTTCGCGGCGCCCGATGACAGTTACGGCTGCGGCGTCTCTCTGGGGCGTCCTAGGGGACGACCTGCAGTACGACGGTACTTATTACGACGAAAGCGATGACAGTGACAACTTAGAACTGGTAGTGGCTCTAAGTGACACAGGCTCTGCGTCACTCCAACGTCTCACCACGGACGATGCCGAAGAACTGGCTGCCGGTCCTTAAATACGGCTTTCTGCAGCCGGTTTCTCCTTTTCTTCTTTCCCAGCAGGTGTGTGGAATATTCTGGTGTTGCTCGGCTGGCGTAACTGACCCGATTACCGCCATCGATGTCGGCACCCTGGCGTGCGGCGAGCTGCTTCTTGGCACATCTTGTGCTATGCGGCCAGCTGGCCGTTGGCACAATGTTCGTGTTGCTGAACTCGGCTCTCCGTAGACCCAATTACGCCACGGTATTGTAGACTGAACTGTGCAACCGAATGTAACACACATATGGCTTCTGGTTCCCAATATTCCTTCACATTTTAACTAACTTTATTATTGAAAAACTCCTACCTTTAACTAACTTAATCATTCTCATATTTCGACCCTGTAGAGTAGCCTAAGTCTAACAAACGTGTACACGACAATCCGCCATACAAATGCTGATTTACTTGCCTATCGGAGTTGACGCAGAACATAGGTTTGAGTCATAACCGATTTAAAACACAAGAAACCTTACTCGCTCACCAGACTTACTCCTTATAGTTCACAGAATGTCTTCCACTCTTAATTTTAACCAGCTCAGAAATATTGTCTCCGTCTTCTACAAATAACTTGGGAATCTTCTGGACCATCATCTACACTGGACCGAGTACACAATTGCATTCAATAAGAACATATCAGAGTCACCTTAATTCACTAGAGAAATATTGAAGAAATTCCTATCGGGCTTAGAATAAGACTCATAGAATCACTAATATTCCCCATACTTGATTTTATTGATGTTATCCGCCGAGGTCTCAAAATGGTTCAAATGGCTTTGAGCACTATGCGACTCAACTTCTGAGGTCATCAGTCGCCTAGAACTTAGAACTAATTAAACCTAACTAACCTAAGGACATCACACACATCCATGACCGAGGTAGGATTCGAACCTGCGACCGTAGCGGTCTCTCGGCTCCAGACTGTAGCGCCCAGAACCGCACGGCCACTCCGGCCGGCCCGCCGAGGTCTTCCGTAGGAGAGGTTGCGCTGGCTGGAACTGGCAATAAATGTCTGCATGCGATACATTTGTGACGTGCGACCTAATAAATATCCTGCCTATATGCCGATAAACTTTGATACCATCACACCCAGGTTCTACTCTATCATCTTCTCACTCATTTGCATTCCCTGTTATTTATCTTCAACTCTCACGCTACTTTCTGGAGAGCACAGCAGAAATACTCGTCCAAACACAAAGTAAAAACCCACATCGCATTACTGCCGCCTTCTAAAATCATTTTCTGTATGATAGACCCGACTATGGAACAACGTTCCACAATATAAACAGAAAGTCAATAGTTTTCGAACTTTAAAATACAGATAATGGTCCACCTTCTTCCACAAAGGCTATGTCTTTCATTCACGCTTCTGCATATGACTCCCTTCAAACCCCCTCCCTTTCTCCTCTACCACTTCACCCTCCCCCTTTTCAACAGAGTTCTCACAGTTGGCAGTTGGCAACCGTAGCGGCCGGTGGCCATCTCTGAGAACCAGCAGCGAGAAATGCTAGGTGTTGTTTTGAATTTATTACAGTACTTTCTCGTTATTTCCTGAAACTATACGTTTAATATTGTTGTTAAAAATAGATCGCGGTTTTAAGTTTCATTCGTTTCATGTCTTCTGTAATCTACGTATGTAACACTTTCCAGGGAAGTAAAATCAGTTTCTTTCATCAGAACATTAGAGGGCTGAAAAGCAAGTTAGATGAGCTTCTTGTATGACTAGAAGATATGTCTCGTGCCTCTCTGAACGCCACGTAACCACAAGCTTAGAGATGTTGTATAAAAGGGATCACAGACTAGCATCATTTATAGAGCGAACATGGCAACAGGTGGAGTGGTAACTTGTGTAAAAGTAGGAATCAAAGTCAAAAATATTGATACCAGCAATTTTATGTGAGTTGTTAGGACAGAATACTTGTCTTCGTAATGGTCCACAAATCACTTCTATGAAACTTTCAGTTATTCATACGAGTTCTAGATGCATCATTGAGCTACCTGCCGGACTAGAAGAAACAGTTAGTACTCTGTGGAAATTTCAATGTACATTACTTAAAAGAGTCTGGCAGTAAAACTGAACTGGCTGTTTCAATCTGCTTTCAGCGTTAAATTCCCCAACTGTCTGGCAACAACATAGGAGGACCCTGGTAATATTTTTATAGACAGTGCTCAGTCCGAAAGAATTAACATACACCCCCTTCTTAGTGGAGTACCTGATCATGATGTAAAATTAATGGAAATAAACAATATAGCACCTAAAAGCTCTGAGTCATATTAAAACAAGATAGTGAGGCCTACTAATGTGAACAGGGTAGAATCTTTGAAGAATAAGTTAAAAGAGTTAGTATGAGATGAGGAATATATAGAAAGAGAAGCTGATGTGGAATTTAATATATTCCATACTGAATTTGTGTCAGTATTTTAAAGCTTTCGTGGAAAGTTATTCAGAAACTTCAGTAAGGAAGCAAGTAATCCATGAATAATTAAACGGATTACTTATACATGTAAGAGAAACGGGAAATCTATACAGAGACCAGAATAAGTCAGGAGGCGACGTACACATTCTATAAAAAATAAAGTAAATAACGTAAGGGAAGTTATAAATATGACAAGAAATATGCATGTCCTGACAGGTATTAATAATGCAGACAATAAGATTAAAAGTATATGAAATATTGTGAAATGGGAGACACGACAACTAGTCAGAGTACAAGATACTACCACAATTAAAGTGAATGACTATGTTCAGACTGATAATTCACAAACTTCTAGCATTCATGACAATCGCGTTATAAATGCATCTGCAAAACTAGGAGTAAGTGGGTCAGCTAAAGAAGCAAGAGAATATGTTGAAAACGTCATTCCAAAAAATTTTAACGAACTAGAAATAACACCAAAACACTTCACTGAAAGTAATAGAACTATGAAAACTCTAAAAACACAAAAGTTCTTCTTGTTTTCATGGAATTTCGAACACAATCCTGAGAAATTGTACTTCTAAGACAGGTGACAAGAGAGACATAGTTAAATATCATCCAATATCCTTACCGATGTCTTCCACCAAATAATTAGAAAAAGTATTGTATTCAAAAGTAGTCTTACATTTAAGCAGACACAGTTTACTTATTACATCACAGGATTCCAGAAGGGTTGCTGAGCTAAGAATGCTGTTTATGCACAGACTCACAAAATATTACAGCCAGTAAATAGGTATTTTTTGTCGTCTTTTCAATGTGTTTGATTGCATAGATAATGTTACTTCCTTCCAAAAAAGCGACTAATGGCTTTACATACAACTAGTCTGAATCTTACTTAAGACACAGAACGCCAAAATGTGTGCTGAATAATTCAATAATCTTGAAAGGGGATAAAATTTTAATAACTGCGTAGAAATTACGAAGGCAGTGCCACAAGGTTCAATTGTTTGTTCATTCTTGTTCCTTGTATATGTGAATTACCTTACGCTTGACATTAATCAAGGGGAATTGGTACCTTTTGCAGACGATACTAGTGCTATGATATATCTCATTAGAGATAAAGCATCATAAATGGTTGTTAATGATGTTTCTCAAAGAATAATTGAGTGGATCTCTGAAAATGGACTCTCAATTAATTTTGAGAAAACACACTCTATTCAAAACTGTACGACAGAGGCACACCAACAATTTATGAAACACATGAACAGGAGTCAGAAAGCACAAAGTAGGATGCTCCTAATTTGTAGGTGTACATTATGATGAAAACTGGAGCTGGAAGAGGCATATTAGTTAGCTCTTCAAACAATTAAGTTCTCATACTTTTGCTCTTAGAATAATTACTACTTTTTAAAATAAACGATTCAACCTCCTGACATATTTTACATACTTCCACTCAGTAATGCCTTAAGGAATAATTTTATGGGCTAATTCATCACTTAGTTAGAAAGTACTGATTGCACAAAAGCGAGCAGTACGAATACTATGTGGTGTTCACCCGTGGTCGTCATGTCGCCACCTCTTCAAGGAGTAAGGCATTTTAGTTCTACCATAACAACACATTTATTTGCTAATGAATTCCATCATAAATGATCGATCACAAATTGAGAACAACAGAGATGTTGATATATGCAACAGCTGAGAAAAAAATGAAATTTATTTCTCAGTATTAAAGCTGCCAGTGTCTCAGGAAAGGGTTCTACGTGCAACTTTTTGATCATTTGCTCAACTCTTGACAGTTAGCAATGTAGGTTTTAAATATAACCTAAAATCTATACTTCTGGGAATCTCCTATTATGCCATGTTCTAATTTTTATTTAACAACTGGTAGTCTGTAAAAAAGAAGAACGAAACCAGTTTTTAAGAGTAGTTGCGTGATACGAGGGTCACTCCAAAAGAAATGCACACAATTTTTTTTAAATCCACCTTTTATTCTACATTTTTTAAAGTTTTACAGTGTGTGGATACATCCTTTAGGAACAATATTTTCATTTCTCCACGTAATGTCCATTCCTCCCAACTGCCTTACGCCATCTTGGAACCAGCGCCTGTGTCCCCGCACGGTAAAATTCTGGACCAACCTGTTGGAGCCACTGTTTGACAGCGTGCACAAGGGAGTAATCATCTTCAAACCTTGTTCCACGAAGAGAGTCTTTCAGTTTCCCAAGGAGTTGATAGTCACATGGAGTCAGGTCAGGACTGTAAGGTGGGTGTTTCAGTGTTCTCCATCCGAGTTTTGTGATCGCTTCCATGGTTTTTTGACTGACATGTAGCCGTCAATTCTCGTGCAACAGCAAAACATCCTGCCTTTGCCGATGTGGTCGAACACGACTCACTCGAGCTTGAAGTTTCTTCAGTGTCGTCACATATGCATCAGAATTTACGGTGATTCCACTTGGCATGATTTCCACAAGCTAGAGTCCTTCGGAATCGAATCGAAAAACACCGTAGCCTAACTTCTCCAACAGAAGGTGTGGTTTTGAATTTTTTTTCTTGGGTGAATTTGCATGATGCCACTCCATTGATTCCCTCTACGTCTCTGGTGAAAAATGATGGAGCCATGTTTCATCACCTGTCACAATTTTTCCAACAAATTCATCTTCACCATTCTCGTACTGTTCCAAAAGTTTGCTGCATACCGTTTTTCTTGTTTCTTTGTAAGCCACTGTCAACACCCTAGGAATCCACCTGGCACAAACCTTTTTTAACGCCAACACTTTCAGTATTCTGCAAACACTTCCTTCCCCTATCCCAACGTAGCGTGACAATTCGTTCACTGTGATGCGTCTGTCAGCAGTCACCAATTCGTTAACTCTCTGCACTTTGTCTGGAGTGTGTGCAGTACGAGGCCTGCTGCTGCGAGGAAAATCCTCAATATTGCTGTGCCCGCTTTCATCACGTAACCTGCTTGCCCACCGACTAACTGTACTGCGATCGACAGCAGCATCTCCATACACTTTTTTCAACCTCTTGTGGATGATTCCCACTGTCTCGTTTTCACAGCACAGTAATTTTATGACAGCACGTTGCTTCTGACGAACGTCAAGTGTAGCAGCCATCTTGAAGACATGCTGTGCCGGCGCCACTCACGGGAACAGGTTGAACTAAGTTTGAAAACAAGCGGAACGGATGTATCTGCATACTGTAAAACTTTCACACATGCAGAATGAAAACTGTATTTTTACAAAAATAATGTGCATTTTTCTTGGGGTGACCCTCGTACGTTCACTAATGTTGCCGCTAAACTACCTCGTTCCACGTTACTTCGATTAAAGAATCATTCGCGTGATCTATGGAACATGTAACTATCTAAATAACTATTATATGTTCATTCTTCCTGAACAGCTGCTGCCACTGTCACTTTACTCTTCTCCTCTTTTATTATCCCTTACTTTTATGCTGAATCAAAACATGGCTTTAAATGCACAGATGTAAACAGTTTTACTGTTATTCTTAATATTCTTTATTGTTATTAATACCATTTATTGTTAGTTACTGTCATTATTTATGTTGGTAATTACAATGGCTCTCATAAGTACGTAACTGAATGAGAAGTACACATAGAAAATGAGAATGTTTTCTAACATTTGTTGGTATATGTTGCTCCAGTTCCGATGCTAGCTACTCAGACTAAATAAACAAAAAATAAATGAAATAAAAGGTAAATAAACGTTGGCCGAGGTATCTGGTTAATGGGGTAGAGCGCAGCAGAGCAAAAAATGTGACACATTAGTTGGTTGCAAATATGTATAAAAATTATTGTGTGACATTTGTAGGGAATTGTGCATTTCTTCGTTTTCTCGAGCTCTTAGATAAGATTCTATAGTAATTTTAGTGAACTCTGGTTCTGAATTTCAACGTGATGTTCAAGACACAGTAAATTTTTGATTGAGTTTGTCGACTCGTAATATTTTGTGCACTCCATTTAATGGACTTCTGGTAATTTTTATTGCCCAACAATAGTGAACGGAACGTTAAATTATTTCCACATAGTGTCATATTTATAACTCCAGCTGTGAATTATGGATAGAAAAGGAACAATTCAGTCTATCGTTTCATTCACAGCATATTAAAACTTGTTTAATAAATAATTTATTTAGTTAAATGTTGCCACACAGTGTCAAAGACGTTTTTTTCATGACAGCCATATCCTGCCTGCAATTTAAACAAAGTCCTTCAACTATCTGAACAGTAATCAGGCGATGTAGCAATATGTAGACGCTTTCTGGAGACAAACGCCGACAATGAACGTTAAAACCAGTCACACACATTTATGAAGCCCTTAGATCTAACCCTTTCTACTGTTATTTTGTATGATACCTCTGAAACAGTCTGAACATTCAGATCACAGTTCTTAATAGGCCACATGATCACAATGAGGTGCCTGGTAAGACAGACAACGGTCAAACTACGTGGTTGGCGCTTTCAAGAGGATTTTCTCACAACTCACAAGACAAAAAATTTGAAAATTAAGTTTGATGAGAGTCATAGTGAATAAACGCCTCTTCTCGGTCCTCTACAGTCTCAAGATTCCAATACTGTCAAGCGTTCGTGGTCGGCATTGGAAAGAACGAGTTAGGCCTCAGATACGATCCGGTAGCATCTCTCGAGAAGTAATGACCATTCCTATATAAGGAGAAATATGAAATCCCATTAACGAATTTTTTTATTCTGTGTGATATCTGGGTCGAGGAACATGAACACAACATGCTACTAAATTATTATGAATTAAGCATCACTGATTTATAAAACTCCATAGTGGAAATAACAATTACAATAATGATAATAAACAAATGAATTTACATTCTTTTATAATTATTATGGAAAAAGCAATGACTAAGGTGTTTGCTACGACTTGTCAGTGGACAATATCCCAACAGTAATTTAAATAATTTTAGAAAATTATTAAAAATATACATCAGAATCATATAAACAAACTTGAATTCTCTATAAAGGTACAATTTTTTTTTTTACTTTCAAGTTACAGTTTGTAAACTACGAATGCCACAACAGACTGGAAAAGATACACTCATCTGTAGTGAACTCGAGATATTATTTTGTGGCATCACATACCATGATAATTACCAATCAGGTGGCTTCACATTGGGCGCCAAAATTGTAGTGAACTCGAGAAATTAAATGAAATAAAACACAAATCGTTCGTAAGTAAGGGGTTCATGTATGAATGTAAAGGATTGCATATATGTTCAAAACATGAAAGAAATGTATTTATTTTTTGGGCTGTTTGTACAAACCAAAACAAAATTATAAATCTCAGGGTCAATTTGACTGGGCGTGGACACGACTTAGTTATTAAGTGGAAGAAGGAGGGGGCGAAATGTCTCACCATTATTCATTATCGTTCGTCGTGTAGTACTGTCGGATCTGGGCTGCGAGTGTCGGCTGCCCTTATCAGCAATCGCGGCGGATCTCAGGTACGATCTCCGCGTTGTCTGCCCGTTGTTGGTTGCGTGACCGAAGCTGTGCTATCACGGCGTCGGAAGGCGGATGTTCGCGCTGGGTGGAAGCGCGCCGTGTCCTCTTCGCTTCGGCGGTGTTTCCACGACTCCCCTTTACGCTTCTCCTCCATCTCTCAGCTCAACTCCTCTTCGAAACATTATTCCTTTCGGCGTTGTCATTGGAGGACGAAATTTTCAATGTAGCCCAATGACAGATCGCCGTTTCATTGCTACGCCTCTCTGTGCAGGGTGAAAATTTTTTGTGTGGCGTTGGCTGGCGTGTGCCTCGTGAATTGGCATCTTTCTCAGGATTTCACATTCTTTAAGATGTTGCCTGCGTTCCGAGGCTGTTGGGAGAGCAGCTACACAACACTTCTATATAACTGCTCTCTCTGCGTGGGCCCTGGACAGACTCATGTTTGGGCTCTGTCTCAAAATCTGCCGGCTTCCATCATTTACAGGGAATGTCCTTACTTCCGAGGAGAGTATCTTCTTAAGAATGTTGTCTTCTTTCAAATGCCGATTCCCCGTGATTTTTCCCCGCTCCTCTCTGCGCCCGTGGGGTGCTGGAATTGTCGGCTCATCACTGTTTACTAAGGCAGGTAAAATGACTGCCGCAAAGCCAGGAGAACTCAGATGCGTTCTCGTGCACATTCTTGGCGTTCCATCCTAATGGCTGAAGGTCTCCATCAGCTCTCGGCACGCTTCTCGTTCTCAGATGGGCACTTTTCATCATGTCTCTTCTTGAGCGAGGCGAGGACGTCGGCCCGGCTTCCCACTGTGTACTTGCAGAATGACTGCACCTTTGGGCTCGCCCCAGGGAGACCGGCCCCTTCCTCCTCCACGGCCGCTCGCCGCGACTTGCCGAAAGTGGGTGTTGTATCTCTGGTACCGCGCGCCGCGGAATTTGAATCCCCGCCAGATGACATGGTCGTCGAAGACCCCTATAGGTCTCTGCACAATCGCGCGGTAAGCTGTGGCGGCGCACGCGTCCTGGCCCGATTTAGTGTGAGGGCGCCACACTGCAACACGTGGTTCCAGCGGCCAATAGCGGCGCCCCCGATAGAGTATTTAAGCGCCTGCCTGTCGCCCAACCGGGTCTTCAGCAAGGTCCTGGAATCTATCCTCACCCGCCGCATCCACCAGCATCTCCGCCAGCACCGCCTCCTTCCCGTTACCCAGTGTGGCTTTCGGCCGTCTTTCTCTTCCGACGACCTTCTCCTTCACCTCACTCATCTCCTTTCCGAACAGCTTAATTCCCGTCGCTCTGCAGTCTTCCTCTCCCTGGACCTCGAACGTGCTTATGACCGCGTATGGCATTCTGGTCTCCTCTTCAAGCTCAAAACCTTCGCCCTTCCCATTAATTACGTCCGTCTGATCGGCTCCTTCCTCTCCCACCGTCCTTCCTACGTCACCATCCATAACACGGATTCCTACACCTTTTTTCCCTCCGCCGGTGCGCCCCAAGGCTCCGTCCTCTCCCCCCTTCTGTACCTTTCATATACGGCGGACATGCCGCCGCCGTCATCCCCCGTCCACCTTCTCCAGTTTGCCGATGACACCGCCTTCCTTGCCCTTGCCCCCACCCTTCAGCGCTCCCAACACCTTCTCCAATCCCATCTTGACCGGCTCACCGCTTGGTGCAACCAGTGTTGCTCAAGGTCAATCCCTCTAAAACCCAGGCGATCATTGTAGGCAAAACCACCCCTTCCTTCCGCCTCCTTGATTTCTATCCCACCATCTATGGCCGTCCTATCGCCCTCACCCCCACCCTTAAGTACCTTGGCGTCACCCTCGACCGTCGACTCTCCTGGACCCCCCATCTCCGGACAATCCAAGCCAAGGCACGCTCCCGACTCCGTCTCCTCAAGCTCCTTTCCGGCCGTACATGGGGTCTGGACCCCTCCACCATACTCCACACCTATAAATCCCTCATCCGCCCTATCCTTTGTTACGCCCATCCAGTCTGGATCTCCGCCCCCCCTTACCTTTTATAAATCCCTTCAAATCCTTGAATGCCATGCTCTCCGCCTCGCCTATCGCAGCCGTCTCCCCTCCCCCACGCGGATCCTGTACGATCTCATTCCGTTCCCCCACCTCCTCCTTTTCCTTGAAAGGATATGGTTCCTGTACACCTCCCGCAAGCTTGATCCTCCTGACCCGCTTGTCTCGCCCATCCTCTCCCACCCCCACCTGCTGCTGTGCCTGTATTCCCATGTTCCACCCGGTCTCCATCTCTCCACCCTCCTTACCCTCTCCCAAGGTGGCTTCCGCCAGCTCCCTCTCCCTGATAATGCCCTCCTCCCCTCCATCTACCCCTCCTACCAACTTTGCTCCTCCCACCCTCTTCCTGTGTTTGCTCCTTTGGGCACCCTCCCTCCCCTCTCTCCCTCTTCCCTCCCTCCTTCATTTCTCCCCACTCCTCCCCCGGTCTTCCCCTCCCCTGTCCCTCTCCTCCTCCCCCATCTCCTCAGCCATTGGCATCCTTGTTATCCCCTCTCCCCCACCTCACCCTTATTCCCCTCTTGGCAGGTCCCCGGACTCGTGTTGTCTTCGTAAGGTCTCTCTCTATTGTCCGTCGTTGTTTCATGTCCGTCCTTTCCGTTCGTTTGTTTGTTCGCGGGCCGCTCTTCGTTTGGTCCCGCCGCCCTTTCTCGGGCACCCCGCGACCGGAACGGTCGCGGTCACAACAGGTTCCAACAGTATTACACATTTTTCTTTCTTTTATAAATCGGTTTGTTCATACATTGGTAATCTTCGGACTCTATATCCCTTTAAGACTTGAATTTTTTTCTGGAGAAAGGAATATTTGCCATTCCATGTTAATGCTCTTAGGCGACTTTTTAAGAATCTTAAATGAAATATTTGTGCAAAAATGTGTACCCATTTCCAAAATATACTTCATGCACATTGTTTCAATTTATGGAGTAAAATAACTAATTACGAAATATTCGCTATTGTAATAAATAGTAAAATGATCATTCAATTATTACCATGAAAAATAATAAAAATATTCAGTCATACAGTGGAATGTAGCGAACCTACAAAATTTCTGTATCCTGGTGGTCAGTAGTTGCTGTTCATTGGTGCATTGACTTCCTGCTGTTTTCGTAGTAATGCCCAACAATTGGCATCACTTGTGCGTGATGAAATGGTAAAAAAATTCAAAAAAGTGAACCTTAGGTTCCCACTGAGAAACTAATACCTCTGTTACAGCAAAAGACGCAGTAAAAATTAATGAACACAACTGAAGACAGAGGGATTGAAAGGGATATGTTATAGGCAGTGTTTGGTAAACAAAGCGTTGTCATACTGACAGACAATTTGTTTTATTTTATTGTGTCCAAAATAAAAAGGAATGTGCAATACTTCAATCATACTTCTCCACAGACGTCAACTCCTTTTTTCCAAAGGCTTAGGGAGACCTAAAGTAATCCTATAGGGAAGAAATTTTTCACGAGAACAGCGTTCCATTTCAGTTTGAAAATTACAGTCACTAACTGCTTTACGCTCTTATGGAGCCCCTTCAAATAGTAAGTTAGGAGTGCTACGCTCTCACTTGACCAGAATTTAATAAGTTGATTTCAGCATAAAGATCTTTCGATCACCTATGTTCCCTCGCCTGAAGCTGCTGTTTATGTTTACACCCATAAAATCTCATTGCGATACATGTACTAACGAAGCGCAAGTAAACATCCTCAGATTGTTCAATACACCCTATATGAGGTTTGCTTATTAACGACTTGTATCATACTATTAACTAACTTTTTGAGCCCAAGTTACTTCTGTCCTACTTCTTTGACTGATATTGTTGTTATTGTTGTCTTCAGTCCTGAGACTGGTTTGATAAAGCTCTCCATGCTACTCTGTCCTGTGCAAGCTTCTTCATCTCCCAGTATATACTGCAATCTACATACTTCCGAATCTGCTTAGTGTATTCATCTCTTGGTCTCTCCCTACGATTTTTACCCTCCACGCTGCCCTCAAATGCTAAATTTGTGATCCCTTGATGCCTCAGAACATGTCCTACCAACCGGTCCCTTCTTATTCTCAAATTGTGCCACAAACTCCTCTTCTCCCCAACTCTATTCAATACCTCCTCATTAGTTATGTGATCTACCCATCTAACCCTCAGCATTCTTATGTAGCACCACATTTCGAAAGCTTCTATTCTCTTCTTGTCCACACTATTTATCGTCCATGTTTCACTTCCATACGTGGCTACACTCCATACAAATACTTTCAGAAACGACTTCCTGGCACTTAAATCTATACTCGATGTTAACAAATTTCTCTTCTTCAGAAACGCTTTCCTTGCCATTGCCAGTCTACATTTTATATCCTCTCTACTTCGACCATCGTCAGTTATTTTGATCCCAAAATAGCAAAACTCCTTTACTACTTTAAGTGTCTCATTTCCTAATCTAATTCCCTCAGCATCGCCCGACTTAATTCGACTACATTCCATTATCCTCGTTTTGCTTTTGTTGATGTTCATCTTATATCCTCCTTTCAAGACACTGTCCATTCCGTTCAACAGCTCTTCCAAGTCCTTTGCTGTCTCTGACAGAATTACAATGTCATCATCGAACCTCAACGTTTTTATTTTTTCTCCGAGGACTTAAAGACCTACTCCAATTTTTTCTTTTGTTTCCTTTATTGCTTGCTCAATATACAGATTGAATAATATCGGGGACAGGCTACAACCCTGTCTCACTCCCTTCCCAACCGCTGCTTCCATTTCATGCCCCTCGACTCTTTTAACTGCCGTCTGGTTTCTGTACAAATTGTAAATAGCCTTTCGCTCCCTATATTTTACCCCTGAAACCTTTAGAATTTGAAAGAGAGTATTCCAGTCAACATTGTCAAAAGCTTTCTCTAAGTCTACAAATGCTATAAATGTATGTTTGCCTTTCCTTCATCTATTATCTAAGATAAGTCGTAGATCAGTATTGCCTCACGTGTCCCAACATTTCTGCGGAATCCAAACTGATCTTCCCCGAGGTCGGCTTCTACTAGTTTTTCCATTCATCCGTAAAGAATTCGCGTTAGTATATTGCAGCTGTGACTTATTAAACTGATAGTTCGGTGATTTTCACATCTGTCAACACTTGCTTTCTTTGGGATTGGAATTATTATATTCTTCTTAAAGTCTGAGGGTATTTCGCCTGTCTCATACATCTTGCTCACCAGATGGTAGAGTTTTGTCGGGATTGGCTCTCCCAAGGCCGTCAGTAGTTCTAATGGAATGTTGTCTACTCATGTCTTTCAGTGCTCTGTCAAACTCTTCACGCAGTATCTCATCTCCCATTTCATCTTCATCTACATCCTCTTCCATTTCCATAATATTGTCCTCAAGTACATCGCCCTTGTATAGACCCTCTATATACTCCTTCCACCTTTCTGCTTTCCCTTCTATGCTTAGAACTGGGTTTCCATCTGAGCTCTTGATATTCATACAAGTGGTTCTCTTTTCTCCAAAGGTCTCTTTAATTTTCCTATACGCAGTATCTATCTTACCCCTAGTGAGATAAGCCTCTACATCCTTACATTTGTCCTCTAGCCATCCCTGCTTAGCCATTTTGTACTTCCTGTCGATCTAATTTTTGAGACGTTTGTATTCCTTTTTGGTTGCTTCATTTACTGCGTTTTTATATTTTCTCCTTTCATCAATTAAATTCAATATTTCTTCTGTTACCAAAGGATTTCTACTAGCCCTCGTCTTTTTACCTACTTGATCCTCTGCTGCCTTCACTACTTCATCCCTCAGAGCTACCCATTCTTCTTCTACTGTATTTCTTTCCCCCATTCCTGTCAATTGTTCCCTTATGCTCTCGCTGAAACTCTGTACAACCTCTGGTTCTTTCAGTTTATCCAGGTCCCATCTCCTTAAATTCCCAGCTTTTTGCAGTTTCTTCAGTTTTAATCTACAGTTCATAACCAATAGGTTGTGGTCAGAGTCAAGATCTGCCACTGGAAATGTCTTACAATTTAAAACCTGGTTCCTAAATCTCTGTCTTATCATTATATAATCCATCTGATACCTTCCAGTATCTGACTGAGATATATTAGCATAAAAAAACTGCATTTAGTGTGAATGGCGCAAATTCAATATGAAACTCAGAAAACTTCTCAGAAAGGTGACTATCAGCAGGAACTTACTTTTTCTAGTGTTACACTAATAATGTTTCTAGAAGTTGATTTATACACGAATTTAGAAGTAACTTGATAATGTTTTAAGATCATCAGCTCAATCTTAGCTTGTAAGTTTACTAATAAATGTTGTAGTACTAATAATGTATTACCAACGTAAATCCTAGCGAAAGCGCTTTTCGCAGATAGTCTGACACAGGGAGACTTTGCAGCTCTACTGTCGAATATTATGCGCGTTCTCACAAAACTTCCATCAGTGCAGTCGTGGATTAAGGCCAAGTGTTGTGACCAGACACCAAAACAATAGAGGCACACTTGGTTCTTCAAGCTGCCACCCGTGGCGGCAGCCGCATTCAACCTGCTTTTTCTGCGGCTTACAGGGGTATTTCGGACGAACAATCACAACACAGACTTTTTATTTCACATATTTTCTACCGTCATTGTGGAACTACGTGTAGGGAAAATGAGCGTTCAACTAAGACATATTGAAGCGAAACTACTGCGGGTAGTCGAATAATGGCGGATGCCATGAAAAAATGACCCTTTACTCTCAGATTTAATGGTTTTAACAAATAGAAATGGATAAAGCAGTACAGTGAGCATAATACGAAGCAAAAGCTTGAAGAATAAAACCTTTGTGAGCGTTACGCCAAAACAAGGATAAGCCACATCGGACCACAGATATGTTACCAATAAAAGAGAAGGATATTAAGGAAATCATATCAAGGTGTATCGTCCCGCTGACTACAGCGCTTGGGCCCTGTAACCGTCTGCATTTCATTGTTGCAAAATGCGCTCGCGACGCACTCCCTTCACTACACTGATGATTAGGGCATATCGAGTGCTTTAATTGGGATAGGATTTACTGGCAGTAGCCCAATTCGAACCGAAATACCATTCCAAAGGAATCTGAATTTACTCGGGAGCGCGGTGACGTCACAACGTCGTGTGTTATATTAAAAGCACTTCCCAAAAAAAAAAAAAAAACCTTGAGCTTCTCAGAGAAACAGATGTGCCAAATCGACGTAGGTAATGCCAAACCAGTACCTTCCCACGTACGCTTCTGTTAGCTCTACTGCCGTGACATAAGATCGTGCACTTTTTGTAACAATCAATAAAGCAAAGATACTGCTCACATGAAACTGTAATCTCACACGCGGATCTTACACACTAATACACACAAAAGCAATCGTTCCTGTGGTGCAAACCATAGTAATTCATCACACAAAATCTAAGACACTGATTACTTACGAAGAAGTGATACTAATCGTGTACATCAGTGATTTATTCAGTGTTCAAAGAAACACAGACGGTAAGCTTTCGGGCGTTGGAGACCAAAACGAGAGGTTCGGTAGGTTGCTGAATTGCGCAGCCATCTTCAACACTAATGGATGACGCTACATTATTGGCGGCACTTCATAGAAGTCACTCGAGCTGCCCACTGGGTAATACATCATGTTAAACGAACGTGATAGTAGCGCACTTTCTCCGGAGCTCATGTTAGCGTAAACCCTACAAAAAGAGTGACTATCAGACGCTGATACAAAGAGTTCTGTAGAACGCCCGTCCACGACAAAACAGATGGTCTCAGTTGAGTGATCATTAGCCACGATTACGCGTAAATCTCTACCCACAAAATAAAGCTGTAACTTCATAATTTTTCTTCAAGTACATTGCCAATTCTCCTGTTCTCCAACTGCAATGCAAAACAAAAAGCAAGCAAGCAAAGGCCGACCGACATGTCATCCTCCACCAATGGTGTCATTCGGATGAGGTGTGAGGGAGCATGGGTCCGCACGCCACTCTTTCGGCTGTTGTCGGCTGTCTTCACCATGGAGCCACTACTTCTCACTCCAGTAACTCCTTCATTGGCATCCAGAAGCTGAGTGCATCGAATTTCCGTCCTCTCACGAGGGAAATTTCCCTGCCAGTACAGTAAGTCAGACCCGGGTTCTCCACACAGCAGCCACACGCACTGACCACAGGACTACAGAGGCGGACAACTAAGCAAATCCTACAAACATTGGGCTCTATTTCACATCTGCGCCCAGTCGGAGAAATGGACGATTGCATTCTTTCAGAGAAGGGGTTTTCCTTGTAGAAAAACTACGCCTTAACGTAATAGTTTAGCGGAAAAATTAACGGCCCAATGTTGTATAAGCTTCGGGACTAATATCCCGCACTGTATCAAAAGTCCCTCCCCCCCCTCCCCCTTAGTGAAAAGGTGAACCCATGTCGTTTCGTAGCGGTACCTCGCCAAGTAGGTGTTTCCAGCGAAGAATGAGATAACTTAGATATTATTGGCGCCCAATACTTTGTCTCCTACTGCACCATTCTGTGCATAAGTCGAACTCATAGTAGCTCGAGAAAGTAGTTACGCATACAGAAAAATAAAATGAAAATTTTCTAACTTGTGCAACTATTATTACGCAACATGGAGCAAAATGGTGGTTTGATGCGGAATGGAACGTGGTCCCCACGGTACACATTGTTGATCAATAATTAACCTCTCACACATGGTTGACATATGATACACATTGCATCACGACATCGGCCATCTTTGTATACAACGCCGATTTGCACCTCAGCAGAAAAGAATCAGTACCGCAATTAAATCCTTTGTTGATATTATAGTAATTTCTGGTATTGTGGACTTCTCATGGTTCAGATATAACCATAGTAATAGCCTTCCGCTGTATTAACGATAGTAAGTCTAATGGTTAAGCAAACTGATGTTTTATATCACAGTGTATCTGGAAATAACGGTTCCATGCACTCTGGCGCGAAAATTAACGTGACTTATCCGATGTTTACGCCGTAAGCTGTGCCTGAGGTGAAAAAAGTCAAATGGTTCAAATGGCTCTGAGCACTATGCGACTTAACATCTAAGGTCATCAGTCCCCTAGAACTTAGAACTACTTAAACCTAACTAACCTAAGAACATTACACATCCATGCCCGAGGCAGGATTCGAACCTGCGACCGTAGCGGTCACGCGGTTCCAGACTGAAGCGCCTAGAACCGCACGGCCACACCAGCTGGCAAAAAAGTCATGGGATAGTGATATTCACGTATACAGGTAGTTGTAGTATCGTGTACACAAGATGCGGAAGGGCAGTTCATTGACGGAGCCGACGTTTGTACTCAGTTGAATCACGTGAAAAGGTTTCAGACGTGATAACGGCCGCAAAACGGAAATTAACAGACTTTGAACGCCGAATGGCTGTATGGATGTATGCGACATTCGATCGACAGTGTCCAGACTTTGCCGCGAATACCGAATTTCAGGCGTTACCTCTTACAAGGGAACCTCCCCATCGCACCCCCTCAGATTTAGTTATAAGTAGGCACAGTAGATAGGCCTTGAAAAACTGAACACAGATCAATCGAGAAAACAGGAAGAAGTTGTGTGGAACTATGAAAAAATAAGCAAAATATACAAACTGAGTTGTCCATGCGCAAGATAAGCAACATCAAGGATAACACGAGCTCATGAGCGCCGTGGTCTCGTGGTTAGCGTGAGCAGTTGAGAAACGAGAGATCCTTGGTTCAAGTCTTCCCTCAAGTAAAAACTTTACTTTCTTTATTTTCGCAAAGTTATGATCTGTCCGTTCGTTCATTGACGTCTCTGTTCACTGTAATAAGTTTAGTGTCTGTGTTTTGCGACCGCACCGCAAAACCGTGCGATTAGTAGACGAAAGGACGTGCCTCTCCAATGGGAACCGGAAACATTTGATCGCAATGTCATAGGTCAACCGATTCCTCCACAGGAAAACACGTCTGATATATTCTATACGACACTGGTGACGGTATGTGCGTCACATGACAGGAATATGTTGTCGACTCCCCTAACTTGTACACTTGGCGAATGGGTAAGGAGATTCTTCTACCTTGCCCGATTTTGGTTTTCTTGTGGATGTGATAATCACTCCCAAAAAAGTGATGAAAACATAAGAGTTTGTCACATAAGCTGCAACAAATGAATGCAACAGTTTCCCAGCCGCACAGTTTTCCCTGTGCTCTGTCAAAACATATGTTTTTAACGTTTTCAAATTTTTCCGTGTGTAGACCGTCAAATCCTGCATATGCCCAAGCAAATCTGAACATGTCCTGGAATTTTGGAGAGCGAAGATGATTATGTGTGAGTGCCTGAACTTTGATAATTGTCTGAAAATAAAAAATTAAACTTTTTGCTCGAGGGAAGACTTGAACCAAAGACCTCTCGTTCTGCTGCTGCTCACGCTAACTACGAGACCACGGCGCTCGTTAGCTAAGAATTACCTTGATGTTGCTAATTTTGCGGATGGACTACTCAGTTTGTATATTTTTCTTATTTTTTTCATAGTTCAACACAACTTCTTCCTGTTTTCTCGACTGATATGTGTTCAGTTTTTCAAGGCCTATCCACTGTGCCAACTTATAACTAAATCTGAGGGGGGTGCGATGGGGAGGTTCCCTTGTTAGCAAGGACAACGCATTTGCCGACGGCCTTTACTTAAGGACTGAGGCCGGCGGCGGTACAGTACAGTTTTCATTGCTAACGGATAAGCAATTCTGCGCGAAATAACGGCAGAAATCAATGCAGGACGTACGGCGAACGTATCTGTTAGGACAGTGCGGCGAACTGCAGGATTAATGGGCCATGATAGCAGACAGCTGATGCGGTGCGTTTGCTAACAGAAAAACATCGCCATCAGTACCTCTTCTGAGCGCTGGTCGTATGGATTGGGCCCTAGACGACTGCAAAACCGTGGTCTGGTCAGATGAGTCCCGATTTCTGTTATAAGAGCTGACAGTAAAATTCGATTATGGCGCAGACCTCACGAAGCCCTGGAGCCAAGTTGTCAACAAGGCACTATGCAAGTAGGTGGTGGCTCCAAAATGGTGTGAGCTATGTTTACATGGAATGGACTACGTCTCTCGGTCCAACTGATTTGATCATTGACTGAAAATGGTTATGTTCGGCTACTTGGAGACCATTTTCAGACATTCATGGCCGTCATGTTCCCATGACAATGCACCATGTCACCGGGCCACAATTGTCCCCGATTGGTTTGAGGAAGATTTAGTACAATCCGAGCGAATGATGCGACACTCCACATGAATCACATCGAACATTTATGAGACATAATAGAAAAGTCAGTTCGTGCACAAAATCCTGCGCTTCAATATGGACAGATATAGATGCATCATGGCTCAATATTTCTGCAGGGGAACTTCAACGACTTGTCAAGGCCACGTCACCTCGAGTTGCTGCACTACGCCGGCCAAAAGGAGGTCCGACACGGTATTAGGAGGTATCCCGTAATTTTTGTCCCACGAGGGGTGTGTGGGCGTGTCACATGGGCTGAGCTGTTTGCAGTAACAGGTCTGGCTAGTAGTCATGATTAAATTCAGTATAGTCCGTTGTGTGTGCTATCATCAATACTCCGTTCTGCTTATTGTATTTTGACCCTGCAATGTACCTAAACTTTCTTGTTGTCGTTAGTGGTTTTGATTCGGTGTGTTGCTCCTGACCTACTTGTCCTTGTCATCGGATTGCCTAACTAGTAGGGACATGAGGGTACTGGTGCAATTTTGATACCAAATTGTTTTGCAAATTAATTAACTTGACCGATTAATTTCCCCAGCTATGCCCCCCTCCCCTCCCCGACGATGCCCACTACCCCCCCCCCCCCCCCCCCCCACTCCGACAGCAAGCAGAGATGTTGTGGGCGCTCCCAGAGTTCAGAGGAGCACTGAATAGAGCGATGGATGTGGCGGATCGCCGTTCGGCCGAGCCTGCTCGGTCGACGGCCCCATCTGGCCCCCAATTACGACGGCTGCAGATGCTGGTATGGCAGCCCGCTGTTTGGAGGAGTACACTCATCTGATGGAGCCGTCTGACCCACCAACTAGAACGACCTGGCAACTGTCCATGGACCTCGACTTGGAAGACGATTCTGGTGAAGATAATATTGTAGAGCATTATGCTCCTTTCATGTCACTCCAAGTCGACGAGAGGGCGCAATGGATGACAGCCAGCGGGCTGAAGCGCCCAGGTGGCGAGTGGCGCAAACGGCCAATCTCTGCACCACAAACCATGCCAAAAAGGTACCCAAGAACATTAGGCAGCTTACTGTCTCAACTACCGGGGGCAGAAGACGGGTCATACCAGACGACAGCGTGGCAGGGGCAACCTGGACTACCGTCACTTCTCGGCGGGCGGCCAGACCCAGGTCGACGGCTTCCCCACCGCTCACAGCTACTGCTAACCGCTACGGCGCGCTAGCAGACGAGGAGAAGTCGGAGCAGCCAACAGCACCCAACCAGATGCAGACCACGGCCACTGCCCACACTGGCCCCTCGGCAGAAGAAGATGCGACCGCCTCCCGATTGGACATCACCGCCGCACAGTAGCAGCGACGGCCGCAGCCCATAGTCTTTGAGGTGACCAAAGACTACAAAGATTTCCTGCAGCTCGTGAAGCAGTGGACGACTGCAGAATTCATGGTATGAGCTGCAGCAGGAAGCCTCATCGAACTGCAGGTCGCAAATACAGCGGACTTCATCAGAGGCATGCACTGTTCCCCGAGGGACTACTGAAGATCGCCGTGAAGGGCTTCTGGAAGGCGGTGGAACCTGAAATCCTGAGGGACGAACTGGCGCACCTTGACTTCAGTGTGTGCAACATGACGCAAGTCAAGTCCCACGTCATGTACAAGGAGTCACTTTCTCTACTGGTAGTCGCCACCGACACCACAGAGAACAGGCGGCTCTACCAGCTGCAACGAGTGGCCAACACCACAGTCACCATTCAAGTCTCAAGCAGAAGAGAGGCTTCGTGCAGTCCAATCCAGGGGATGGGCCACATGGCTCGCCACTGCTCCTTCCCCGAGGCGTTCGTGAAGTGTGCAGGCGCCCATGCAAGGAGAAACTGTCCGCTCCCTAGGACGCACACTCCCAAGCGTACAATCTGTGGCGGCCCATATGTGGCGAGTTACCATGGCTGTGAAGTTATCAAAGCTGCGTGTGCTTGCCAACGTGGGCAACACACACAGAAGACTGCCGACCGCTCCCTCGGCCCTCCGTGCCCAGGTGCACGGGCGACCAGAAGGCCGGCACCTACGAGAGCGACGCTGGCAGCCGATGCTGCCACCTATGCCTCCACAGATGGGGGCATCAGAAGACGGCGCGCTCGTGCTGGAAAACGTGCTCGAGAGGGCAAAACTGAGGACTTACGTGCCAAACTCCCAGGGGGAAATAGTGTATAGAAGATGTCACCTTGTCGGGAGGCAGCAGGAGTGGAAAGACCCTAGCCGCCACCCACAACCCAGCTGCACCCAGCGGAAGCACGGCATCCGCTGTGCAAGAAGATCAACCATCTGTAGCCGTCTCCACGCTCTCTGCAGTAAAAGAAAAGGACTTGCACCTGGCCGAAATGCTGCAGAGTGTTGCAGCGGCAGTGCTGACCGCCTCACCGTCGGCCGCCCAGCAGCCGTTGCAGCAAGGCGCTCCCTACACCGTCCGCGCCGGGAGCAGCGAAGTAGGCCTGTAACGGGCCGCCACAGCTGACTGCAACGCAGGCAGCATAGAAGAAAAGAAATCATGAGAAGGGCGACGAGAAGACAACAAGACAACGTGAAGCAGACACGTCACACTGTACCACAGAAGATCTCGAGGCAAAGCAGGGACATCCTACTATGACTCCGCATACCAAGGGGTCAGGGAGCCCCTGATGAAGCCCGGTTGTTGTCGTCGTCGTCGCCCCCCCTCCTGATGACGTCATGTGTTTTTCTCTGCCTGCACATGGGCCCCAGCCCCCGCCCCCCCCCCCATGCATCCTCCCACAACCTACCCTATTGGCGGAAATGTAGAATTTTGGTGGGGATTTCTAATTTTTGTGAATTTTTGTGCTGACGTCCCACCTCACCCAGAAATAGACGAGGAATTGAAAATAGCCTTTCTGGCACTCGAAACCTGGTCCTCCTGGAAGGAAATCCCAATTGGAACTTGCTAACACCATTACATTGAAATAGGCAGTAGCCAATAGTATTGCAGCATCCGAACGCAACAGGGATGTAAGGCGGGCCCAGCAGCTCTGCAGCCTCAGTAGCGGTCAGTCAGTCAGTCAGTCACTCAGAAGGAAGCGCCAGTCGAGATCTTCCAGCGCTGTCCAGCCACAGCAGTAACAGAATACGAAGAAACCGTGGAAGACTAAGTACCGCCTGCTTAATATCTATCTGTGTTTACTGCTGTGTGAGGAAGATGAGTCTTTGTGCCTATATCATCGCCTGTAACCGTTTTTATTCTTTGCTCGCTAGCGGATGCGACGTCCTAGCGCCTGTCGGGGTCTGCAACAGCGATGTGTCCCAGCCCATCAGGACCCACAGCAGCGGCAGCATCCTGGGCTCCTGCCGTGTACGTGGTCAGCTCGATGGAGCAGGACAATCAGATTTTATTGTCAGCTGAAGACAACCAGCCAGCCCCTGATTCGCTGAAGTGCAGTAGGGGTCCTAATCAGCAGAACGCAGGTAGATACCGGGCTCCATCATACGTGGCATTGCAGAATATTCCAGTGATACTGCATGGACAAAGTGAAGATGTTGTGGATGCGAAGATACGAATTAAGCCCTGTGCACCACTACTCTTCTCTTCAGTGTATAAATTAACCGCTGCCGGCCGCTGTGGGCGAGCTATTCTAGGCGCTTCAGTCCAGAACCACGCTGCTGCTACGGTTGCAGGTTCGAATCCTGCCTGGGGCATGGATGTGTGCGATGTCCTTAGGTTAGTTAGGTTTAAGTAGTTGTAAGTCTAGGGGACTGATAACCTCAGCTGTTAAATCCCACAGTGCTTAGAGCTATTTAGAACCATTTAACTGCTCGTGGTTCGAAACCTTTCATACTGGTATAGAAGCAACCACACACAGAGAGTAGCGTATTGTGGTAGAGATCGAGAGTGCAGCTGAAATTGTTAAAGTGCCATTTACGGAGGTGGAATGGGATGAACTGTGTCCTGTAAAAGCCTACATCAAACAGCAGTTGACTGCCAAGTATCATCCTAGACGTCCTCCTTCGGACATTTACTGTGCTGCTCTATTTCTATCCATTACAACAGTGTACAATTACTCTGCATTCTTTGTGAAATAAGTTGACACATCCATTTATCTACAGCACTCCACCGTTATAAACTTGTTCGGTCTGCAGATGGTTCTATCCATTGTGTTGTAAAGACTGAACAGCTGGCTGCCTTGTGTTAGAGCTGTGTATAGGCATATTGCAGGGTACCTATGCATGAACAGTGTGCATGTAGACGACTTCGAATAGTGGCTCAGTATGGTGCTGGCGAAAACTAATGTTGTGGGATCTTGCCCACTCGTTGCTGATAGGGTGCCTAAAGGATGCTGCGTTCTAGGAATGCTATACAACAATTAAAACATATAACATTAGTAGTTTTATTTCTGTAAAGCAATTGGAAATACTTAACTTTGGAGTTACATCGTCGTCGCAAGTAACATGCAAACTGCAAGTCATCGCTATAGGCAAAGTCCGAGTAAGTAACTGATAAGATAGATGTTCCTGTAGCACGCTCCGTAAATAAGTTCCACTCATGTCTGAGGCGATCTTAGCCCCGAGGCTGGCAGGAGCGGCGCTTATATTCACTTTCTGAAGGGGGCACTCCTGGCACGGCTCGATCCTTGTCAGCGGATTATTGGCTGACTTTTCCGCACCGCCTTCTCTGATCTTGCGTTCGTCCTCTTCTTTCCAGCGCTTGTGGTTACGCCAGAACATTCCTCGCCCCCACCCCCCCAAAGCGACGGACCATCGTCGTGTATGGAGTGCGACGACGGCGGAGGATGCAGGGGCGTTGGCGCTCTAATGGACCGGAAGCAGTGGCTGCAGGGGACGTCCAGCTTCTGGCCGTACCCCGCCATCTGGCCAACGCTCTGGCGGAAACGTACCCCGGAAAACGACCAGAAGGGTACGCGACCACCTCCTGCTGTCATGAACCAGATGAAGAAGGCGGAGAGTGCTGAGGTGTGGGTGGGTCCAGCTCCATTGGTAGGACGAGAGGAGGCGGAGATGGTGCAAGCTCCGTCTCCATGGGGTCGTCCTGTGGTGTCGTGATGACACCCTCTGGCGGCTTCTGCTGCCGCGCTGTCCTCTGGACCTGTGAATCTGGAGGAAGAGAGACAGAAAGTTTTGTGTTATCAGAAGAGCCAACACCGTTTTTCGAGTGGAGGCCGAAATGCACGCGTTTTAGCTCACGCCGGCTGGCGTGATGAGGGAAGAACTATACTGACGTGAGGTCTGGAACATGACAAGGAATGAAAATTCAGAAAGCGGACGTAATTAGTTTGATACTTAACTTTAACCCATTAATGATGAACGTCGCTCTTGACGGTACATGATTCACAATATTATCTGTTCAGAATACATTTTTGAAGTAATTATAGTAACTGGATATGGTGCCTTGCTAGGTCGTAGCAAATGACGTAGCTGAAGGCTATGCTGAACTATCGTCTCTTCAAATGAGAGCGTATGTAGAAAGTGAACCATCGCTAGCAAAGTCGGCTGTACAACTGGGGCGAGTGCTAGGGAGTCTCTCTAGACTAGACCTGCCGTGTGGCGGCGCTCTGTCTGCAATCACTGATAGTGGCGACACGCGGGTCCGACGTATACTAACGGACCGCGGCCGATTTAAAGGCTAGCAAGTGTGGTGTGTGGCGGTGACACCACAGAAACATCATCGTGCACGTGCCAGACGCGAAGTTTATTTAGATGTCAGCGCTGCAAGCCATCTGGACCTGAAAGAAGATACATGCAGGCGCCTAGTCGTTGGACAATCACGCCTCGCGCCCACCGTCTGCTGCGGCTAAAAACCCTGTAAAAGACACTATCATGCTGGGCGGAGCGATGCTTGTGATCTTCTTGCGGTGCTGGATGCGTAGGAGGGTGGAGCAGGTGGAGCAGTGTGCAATGGCGGCGGCCGTGATGCAATTCCGAAGGCGATGGTCCATCTCGTGGGTGCGAGCGATACGAGGCGAGAAACAGTTGCAGTGCTTGATCCCTGACATTTGCAGAGCGAAGTTTAGCCATGTTCTGACAAAACGTTCCGCTTCGCCGTTTGACTGTAAATGGAACGGTGTACTAATTAGTTGCTGTATGCCATTGCCTTCACAGAATGTTTCAAATTCATGTGACGTGAACTTAGGTCTGTTGTCTGACACTACTGTTTCAGGTAAACCTCCTCGTCCAACGATCGATGACAACATCTGAATAGTGCTAGGTCTCACTGTCGAGTTCATTGGCACAGCAAAAGGAAACTTGCTATATGAGTCAACCACAGTTAACCAACGGGTGTTCCAAATAGGTCCTGCAAAGTGTATGTGCACACGTTGCCATGGCGATTGCGACTTAGGCCAAGCAGAGAATTTTTTAGGTGGAGCGGACTGATTTTGCTTACATGCGCCGTCATCTGTTATATTTTGGCGTCCATACACTGCCAAGAACAGTGTCGACGACCTAACTGTTTCGTACGAACAGTCCCCCAGTGTCCTTGGTGAAGTAACGGCAACACTTCGTTTTGCGAAGCTTTAGAGATTAACACACGTGACTGGCCACTGTCATTTTGAACAAGAATCACACCTTTCTGTACAGCGAGGTTATGCTGACATGCAAAGAATCGGCGCACTGCAGAGTTCTTTATGCAATTCAAAGAATGACGCCAAGATGTGCGAATGTGGTTGAGCAAAATGTTCAAATCTAAATCAATTTCCGTGGCTTGTGCAATTTTCTTATAGCTCAGCGGGAAAGTTTGAAGCAATTCAGAATCCTGAGCATCGATGTGACAACAAGATGCAGCAGAAGGGTGAAAGTCTGTATTAGGGCCAATCGGAAGACGTGAAAGTGTGTCCGCATTACCATGTTGCGCAATCGGACGGCACACAATCTCGCACTGGTATTGAGACAACAACAAAGCCCCTCTTTGCAATTTTTGAGCAGTTCGTACAGGAACCTGTTTTGTCGGATGAAACAAGGACTTCAAAGGCTTGTGATCCGTTACTAAGTACAATTATCTGCCATACAAATAGTAGTGAAATTTTGTGACACCATAGCCGGCCTGGGTGGTCGAGCGGTTCTAGGCGCTTCAGTCTGGAACCGCGCGACCGCCACGGTCGCAGGTTCGAATCCTGCCTCGGGCATGAATGTGTGTGTTGTCCTTAGGTTAGTTAGGTTTAAGTAGTTCTAAGTTCTAGGGGACTGATGACCTCAGCTGTTAAGTCCCATAGTGCTCAGAGCCTTTTGAACCATTTTGTGACACCATATACAATAGCCAAAGCCACTTTTCCAATTTGTGAATAGTTACTCTGAGCTTTGGACAACACCTTTAATGCGACAGCAGTAGGTCTGTCTTATCACCAATTCTGTGCGAAAGCACTGCACCGATTCCGTGAGAGGAAGCATCAACTTGCAATACACCTGGTTTGTCAGGACAAAGTGAACTAAACAGCGATCACTGAGCAATGCATCTTTAAGATTTTGAAAAGGTACTTGGCACTCATCTATCCAAACAAAGGGGATATTCTTGCAACGCAAGCGATGGAATGGAGCTGCGATTTGTGCAGCATTCGGTATGAACCCAAAATAATAGTTCTTTTTCCCTAAAACTTACTGCAGTTCTGTGATATTGCGAGGAACTGGAAAATCTTGTATGGCTAACAAATGCGACTGAAGAGGATGTACACCTAGAGTGTTTATGACATGACCAACATACTGCAATCCAGGTTTTAAAAAATCACACTTGCCCAGTCTACACTTTAGTCCTGCCTCAAATAACATACGAAACAAAGCATGTAAATTTTCAATATGTTCTTCAGGTGTACGACCTGCTACTGCAATATCTTCCCAATACTTTGAACAGTTTTTGTACTTGTTCAGTCAGCTGTTCCGAATACTGTTGGAAAACGGCGACTGCGAAAGCACTGCCAAAAGGCAAACGCAAATATTTAAACAAGCACAAATGAGTATTTCCTACACACACCTTTTGAAATTCTTCATCGAGCAGGATTTGAAGATACATGTCGCGCAAATCAATTTTTGAAAAATAGCGTTCATCACCTCATTTGTCCATGAGAAATTTGGAAATTTGTGGTAAGCTCCTACGGGACCAAACTACTAAGGTCATCGGTCCCTAGGCTCACACACAACTTAATCTAACTTAAACTAACTTACGCTAACGACAACACACACACCCATGCCCGAGGGAGGACTCGAACCTCCGACGCGGGTAGCTGTGCGAGCCGTGGCAAGGCGTCTAGACTGCATGGCTACCCCGCGAAGCAGTCAATGAGATCATCTGAGTGTGGCAATGGTTAAGTATCAAGGACAGTTTGTGGGTTGACTGTAGATTTAAAGTCAACACAGAGGCGAATGCAACCTGAAGGTCTTTGGACCAAAACCAGTGGACTTGCCCATTGACTAGCTGATATGAGCGCAATAACTCTGTTATTTTGCAATTCTCTAAGTTCAGCTGCAACTTTGTCCCGTAATGCAATGGGAATAGTTCTGGCCTGGCAAAATTTCGGCTTAGCATTTTCTTTCAGCGTAATATGTGCAACAAAATAGTTAGCTTTGTCTACACCTTCAAGAAGGAGTTCTGGGAATTCTTTTAGCAAGCTAGCTAGCTACACTGTCTTTTGCATTGAATGCAGACACTGACAGGACATTGTCCTGAATGTGAAAGTCAAACAACTCAAAACAATAAAGACCAGATATGTTCTCACCCTCGCATGATTGTAGCACTGTAAAAGTCACTGTTCACATATGCGAGCGATACATCACAGGCAAGGTACATGTACCGAGAACAAGAATGTCTTGTCCGTTATATGTCGTCAGCTGCGTGCTAGTTTTAGACAGGCGTGGGGAGCCTAACAGTTCATATGTGTGACGATTTAGCAATGTGACAGAGGCACCTGTCTCGAAGTGAAATTTCACACGTATCCCACAAATAAGTAATCGAACAAAAAGTTTTTTTGACTGACATATCACTGATGAAACGGCACGTTTGCTGGTAGTAGACTTGGAATATACTGTATTAATGGCATCGGCACTGTGTATGTCAAAGCGGTAGGTGGATCACAACAAAATGTCCAGACTCTTTTTGACCAAAATGGTACTGAAACAGAGGATGAAATACTAAAGGCCGAAATACTAAATGTCTTTTTCCAAAGTTGTTTCACAGAGGAAGACAGCACTGTAGTTCCTTCTCTAGATTGTAGCACAGGTGAATAAATGGTAGAAATCGCTCAAAAGAGGAAAGACCTCTGGACCTGATGGGATACCAGATCCATTTTACACAGAGTACGCGAAGGATCTCTCCCCCCCCCCCCCCCACCCTTTCTTTCAGCGGTGTACTGTGGGTCTCTATAAGAGCGTAGCGTTCCAAAGGATTGGAGAAGGACATAGATCATCCCCGTTAACAAGAGGGGACGTCGAACAGATGTGCAGAACTATAGACCTATATCTCTAACGTCGATCAGTTGTAGAATTTTGGAGCACGTATTATGTTCGAGTATAATGACTTTTCTGGAGACTAGAAATCTACTCTGTAGGAATCAGCATGGGTTTCGAAATAGACGATCGTGTGAAACCTAGCTCACGCTATTCGTCCACGAGACTCAGAGGGCCATAGACGCGGGTTCCCAGGTAGATGCCGTGTTTCTTGACTTCCGCAAGGCGTTCGACACAGTTCCCACAGTCGTTTAATGAACAGAGAAGGAGCATATGGACTATCAGACCAATTGTGTGATTGGATTGAAGAATTCCTAGATAACCGATTGCAGCATGTCATTATCAATGGAGAGTAGTCTTCCGAAATAAGAGTGATTTCAGGTGTGCTGCAGGGGAGTGTCTTAAGACCATTGCTATTCACAATATACATAAATGACCTTGTTGATGACATCGGAAGTTCACTGAGGCTTTTTCCGGATGATGCTGTGGGATATCGAGAGGTTGTAACAATGGAAAATTGTAGTGAAATGCAGGAGTATCTGCAGTGAATTAACGCATGGATCCGGGAATGGCAATTGAATCTCAATGTAGACAAGTGTAATGTGCTGCGAATACATAGAAAGATAGATCCCTTATCATCTAGCTACAATATAGCAGGTCAGCAACTGGAAGCAGTTAATTCCATAAATTATCTGGGAGTAAGCATTAGGAGTGATTTAAAATGAAATGATCATATAAAGTTGATCGTCGGTAAAGCAGATGCCAGAGTGAGATTCATTGGAAACATCCTAAGGAAATGCAATCCGAAAACAAAGGAAGTAGGTTACGGTACACTTGTTCCCCGACTGCTTGAATATTGCTCACCAATGTGGGATCCGTACCAGATAGGGTTGATAGAAGAGATAGAGAAGATCCAACGGAGAGCAGCGCGCTTCGTTATAGGATCATTTAGTAATCGCGAAAGCGCTACGGAGATGATAGATAAACTCCAGTGGAAGACTCTGCAGGAGAGACGCTCAGTAGGTCGATACGGTCTTTTGTTGAAGTTTTGAGAACATACCTTCACCGAGGAGTCAAGCAGTATATTGCTCCCTCCTACGTATATCTCCCGAAGAGACCATGAGGATAAAATCAGAGAGATTAGAGCCCACACAGAGGCATACCGACAATCTTTCTTTCCATGAACAATACGAGACTGGAATAGAAGGGAGAACCGATAGAGGTACTCAAGGTACCCTCCGCCACACACCGTCAGGTGGCTTGCGGAGTATGGATGTAGATGTAGATTTTTGTCACTGGGCCGAATTCTGATGTTTGTTCCGTTGCAAACGCACGGATTGCACATATCCTTTCCTACCATAAGCTTAACACTGAGCCTGTCGGAGGGTAGTCTTGGCGATTGCGCCGTGAATGACATCAAGGGCACGACTTAATTCTGTTCGCCTGTGTAGCCGCCCGATTAGCGAACTGCTTATGCAGCATGGACCGTTGTTTACTGGGCGTGGCTAGCGCACGCCGCTGGTGCAGCATGGGCAATGACAAACAAAGGACTCAACCCAGCAAATAGCTGACTGGTCAACTGTATAAGCCGACAAAGCACTGGAATTGTACTGATCTAGTATTTACACTACCTGCTGAAATGATGGATCGGACTCTCTCAAAATTTGTTCTCTGCTTTTGACATCATGCAACATGACATTGGAATATAAAACACCGCAAGCATATTTGAATTTGCATTTCCTTGTCATACCCTGAAAATCCGTCACCCTCTCACAATATGTTTGTTCTGATTAAAGTATCGATGCCTACCTGTTACCACATTCCCTTGTTGGTCATAATAGTCGGGGTACCACTGCGTCATAAGCAACTCCACTGGGAGTGGGGTTAGGAAAGGGTTCTTGAATTAATCTGAACA